>NC_048276.1:35806743-35854761 GCF_009762535.1 Notolabrus celidotus | reverse complement strand
CACAGACACGCCACTTATTAAGACAACACTATCTGGGGAACAAAACAGGAGATTAGAGACCCATCCCATTACACTGTAGGTCACTGAGGGCTTCTTGGCACTCATGTAATCTGGAAACAATCACCCATGGTTGACTAACCAACAGGGAGCCTAAAACATTCTGTGTCACCGGGACATTTTTTCTTCAGTGGCTCAACAAACTGTTGACAACCACAAGTAAATGATAATATACAGAGAGCAGATCATAGCATAGAAGGAAACGTGACAAGGTGAGCACCCTGGAGGGGATTCACACCACATTAACAACGCTGTACACCATTCTGCTTCTTATGTATGTCTATGTGCTGAAGAAATCAATCCGACCCAAACATTTAAGGATTTTATCAGTTCAAGGATTTTAATTTTTTTTCAAAATTGTATTTTTGGGTATTTTTTGCCTTCATTGATAGGACAGCTGAAGGGAGACAGGAAATGTGGGGAGTAGAGAGTGGGGGAAGACATGCAGCAAATGGTTGGGAGGCGAACAGGCGACTTCTGCGACGAGGGCTATGGCCTCTGTGTGTGGGTCACTTAGACCGCTAGGCCACCAGTGCCCCCAGTTCAAGGATTTTAATTACCTTGCCAAAGGTGTCTTAGAACCAGTCATGCACGTTTACCATTGCAATGGTAGGACCAATAAACTGTACCAAAGACCATTCCCCAAACTTTCAACTCTGTCATATCCCAAACTTTGTTCCACTTCCTGCTCACATCACGTGCCTCTTCAGTCTTGTTGTAGTCCACTGTTTTTTTAATGTCTCATAGCCTCACATATCTTTGCTGTTGTCTTTTCATTTCACGCAGAGTTAAACGGATTAATGTCCAAGGTCCAATCTCTCTCTGAGGATTGGTATGATAAGGAATAAGTCCTCCAGAGTCTTGGACCAGAGCCTCGTGCCTAGCAGTGGTCTTTCCTTCACAGCAATGGTCGTCTGTACAGAAATGTCTGTCTTTAGAATGCTGTAATAAATCAATCAGAATCAAGTGCTCAACACAGCTGGGTGATGTAACAGTCAATTCACCAAATACAGGTTCCCATAGGGATACCACGGTGCAGACCTTTCAGCTGTGTGAATAGAAACAGTTGTTCCACCATGCTTTATACTGTAAGTCATTACCAAAGAGCAGGTCCTTGGTAGTATGATCTTGTACTGCATACCAGCCCGCATATCACTCACTGTTGTGATTTCTTGCCTTTCTGCCTCTGGACACAGCTGACGGCCTCTCTTCCAGCGTGGGTAATAAGAGCCGAATGCATTAACCTTGTTTTCATTTACTCCCCGCGGATACAGCACAGGCACACAGAGTCGGAAATTCTTCTTCTCTTTGGCAGCGTACTTTATCATTGCTGGCACTTTCTGTTAAATCTGGGGACCTTTACGTGACCTCCCCTTCCCTGCGGTCCTGGAAGAATTCTCCAGGAGGTGACTTTAGCCTCTGCCAGTGGATCTTGGAGTGTCTCAGCCCTCGATCCATGCCTCAGGCTGCCGTGTTCATTGCTTAAAGGCCTACCAAACTGCAGCTGCAAATAAAAATCCAGATGAGTTTTGATACTGAACGGCCTCAGCCTATGTGGGTTGAATTGTAGACACTACAAAGAGTGGATTTCCAGCGTAAGGGAACTTGTGGGCACCCCTAATCCTCAGTGGAAGGTGTCTGGAGGCCCACTTTTAGCTCACAATACATCTGCTTTTCACTAAACAGACAGGAATGAAACAGACAAGGACCCAGCATGAGGTCGCTTCAGAGACTGCAAAAGAAATACCTCTAGTGCTAAATTGAAGCAACAGGATATATTTATGTCATTAGCGCTCATTTGTACGTCTAAATTTAAACATAACACACTCGCTTTTCCTCATTTTCACTCCTTTCACAACTCTGTTTAAATACAGTTAAACCTCAGCTCAGTTCCCACAAACTCACACATACTGCTGTCAAGATAATGAAATCTTGTGTATATCTATAAAGGTTAGACCTGTGTCACTACAAGAAGTCTGCCTTTTCAAGGTAATTGACTTCATAAAATTTAATGGAGGATATTACTGTTCATGCCTAGGAAATCTCCCCAGTAAAAACCTCAGTGGGCTTGCTTTTACAGCTGCTCAGTCTTCATATGTCTCATTCCCCTTATATATTTGCATTGCTGCGATACTAAAATTCATAGTTAAGCATTCTATAGATAACATACTGTACAGGCCGTGCTGTTTTATTAACAGTGTGCACAGGATGTCTCGGCTACTGCAGCTCTTCTTCTGCTTTCCTTCTATCCTCCCCAGAATTGCATTTCCATACACACAGGGACCAGAGGCAGAGTTGGCACACTCAAACCTGATCGTGCTTTTAATGTGCAGCAGCTATTAATCAGCAGTTTTATTCTAGGCCATGGGGTTTATGAGACACAGTGTAACTAGAATCGTGGGTTGCCCTGCATACTTTTTAAGTCCGTCACATTGTAACAGCTGTTTGATGCCATCGGAGGGAACATTGAGGAAGATTTAACCAATGAAACCCATGGACCCTGGCCTGTGACACACAGGACGCTAACAGCACTATCACTCTTCACTGCCGGCTTGCCAAGGACAGTCCTGTGAGCCAAAGAAAGGTCTACAGATCCTTCAGATCTTTGTGTTTGGTGGATCCTCTTTATCCTTTTGTCCTCTTATCCTTGTGTCTAATGACACATGGATAAAAGAGGTGTAGAGTTTGTGCCAATTAAGCCTTGCATTACTTTGTCTCAGGCTAATTTGTGATGCTTGCTAGCAGGCTGGATATTGGGTTCAGGCTTGTCTCCTTTGGGGGTAACAGTACCTGATTCGAAGGAAACCAGTAGAGGACTGGTTTGAGTCCAGAACACAATAGTCAGTGTATTTGACAGGGTATTTTATCTGCTCATCTTTTAAATGATCATTCATTTTAGTCTTTTGTCAATAAAATGTCAAAAAGTGTAAAAAATGCTCATCAGAATCCCATTATTCAGAGCCCAAAGTGGAATCTTCACACTGGGTCCTCTGTTAAACCAACAAACCAAAACAAAATCATTTTGATGTACTTTAGTAAAAGACAAAAAACTAGCAGTCAGAACCAAGTTTTACATTTTTTCTCAAGAAGTAAATTTGTTAGATGTTAAAATGTACAGTCTGGCTCAAAAACAATAGCTTGTTACTGAACCTGTACACACAGTGGTTTAATTTTTCATATTTCATCTATCTGAAGATAGACAGCTGAGAGTTCTGCATATATTTGCATAATAAGGGGAGTGACAACGTTGACTGAAAGGTGGTGGTGATGTAGCTGTTCACCAAGTGTCTTACAGCTGCTGTTGGTAGTCGTGTTATAAGCATCATTTTGGAGAGAGATTTTGAATGTCAACACTACCTCTCCACAACACATTTCCTCTCACTCACCTCCCCCTCCCCTCTCTGCTCCCGTAACCCCGCCCACAAATGATCGTTGTGCGCATTCTATGAGGAAGTAGTGGCTTCAAAGCCAGTCAGGGCAACGTGGAGAACTGTTTTTTCATGTTTGGCCTGTGAGTGAACCGGCTCACAGCCGGGGAAACCTGTTCCAGAGCGGCTCCAACTCTTTGCTGGTCTAAAACTGTGAACGCTTCTGTCAGGGGCGAGGGGCAGGGGGCGAGGGGCAGGGGGCCAAAAACACAAACCAAAAGTGTTTCCGCCATTGTCCTGCAGTGAACAAATAAAAAAGACTAATTGATTCCAAGGCAAAGCTGGCGGTCGGCCGAGGAGACAAGCTGCCGTTGTCCGCCATCGTTGTTAGGGAAAGTTTGTGCTAGTACTGCCGGGAAAAAGGGTCACGTAAATCTGACGTGCCTCTTTGGGCTCGAGCGGGCGGAGAAACAAATGGTGCCTTGTTGGTTCGCGAGTTTAACCAGCTGCAAACCTCCACGAGCACCAGCCTGGAAATACAACCCGGTTCATGTTGGTCAAAAGAGGTATTACAGATAGGTACTGTTGGGTATTATGACCTTTTCTCCAAACCCAGCAGAAAAAAGTACAGTTTTTCACACCATTCCTACCAACAGCAGCTTTAAAACACAGCTCAACTGCATCTGTTTGTCTGTTTTAAGGTTGACGGACAGTTAGGTTGAGCCAGCATTTCCAATATGGCGTCCGCCAGCTTTAGGCCTCATAATGCCTCTTCAGAAACCAGTGGATTACGTCATCAGTACTTTGTTTCTTGTCTTTTTATACAGGTATTCTCTGGGCATCGAAGTAGCGCTCAAATTGTGTCCCCCATTTGTAGTAGTCCATAGTCCTTGAAGTGGGCCAGGGTTCATTTCTGGCATCATATCATGCCCCACTCACTCCCCCTAGCTTCTTAATCCACCCATTGGCCTCTCTCAATTAAAGCATAAACCTGCATAAATAAACTTAAATAATAAATATATGCTGGACAAATGAGAACTCCCTGATGTTGGCATTTTTAAAGTATGTCATCTTCTGCTTCTCCTTTAATTTGCAGTGTGAGCATTGTAGTTATGGAGCAGTGGTTAAAATGTGTTGTGTAGGTTTTGACTGCAGCAGACGTTTTCAGAGTGCAAAAGGACAGCCTCTCATGAATAGTTAATGAAATAGTAAAAATAGTGTGAACTGTAAGGCATCCTCTTGTGCCACCTCTCTTTCATTATTAATCTAGTGTATTTGCTCGTGTGCCCTGTGCAGACTAACTCAAATTTAACTGCAGCTTTAGATGAGCACAGAAACCTTTGATTTTACATTTACATCAGTCTTCTCCATCCAGGAAAGATCAGCACATTGGAGGAGAAAAGAATGTCTTCATGTGCAAAAATGTCCCCAGGAAACACAAGTATGATCTGAAGTAGTGACTCCTCTTTGTGTTAATTCACCATCTACACGCTTGTGTGTTCCAGAAAGCATAGTCCTCCTTTACTTCTTCAGACTGTGCACATTGTTAGTTAGTGTTGCCTCACTAAATACATTTTAAGTAGAGTGTCACTATTTTAAGTGTCTGACAGAATAAGTAAATAACTCTGGTGTTGGCAGTTTCTTTCTGGCGTTTCTCTTAATAATGCAAGAGCTTTGTAACTCCATTCAATTTGCTTGCATTCCATGCAAAGTACCAAATGTGCTTCTGTTTACCGGCAAGCTAATGAAGCATATCAGTGAATAAAAACATTGTTTGCAATAGCATAAAATAATAATTTCAGGTGTGAGTTGCTTACAGAGCATTTTAAACTGGCTTTGCTGAGATCATGGTTTCTAAAATGAGCCCCCGTTTAAATGTCAGTGTTTTGTTTCAGCAGAGGAATACTTGGAATGCCTGTATGTTTTTACCTTGTATATCAAAATGTTGCTGTGCTGGGCACATTTAATGGTGCAGAATATTTTGAAATGGGACATGCATTATCTTGCTGAATGGTCAGTAAAGGGCTGCCAACATGCTTTTGGAACCTATATATCAAAGGGAAGGGGCTGTAAAAGCATTCAAGAGGAATCACAAAAGGCTACAGGCACAAAGAAATTATAATACAAAGGATTTTATCTCACCCTGCAGGGAGTCAACCAGCTGAATGTGATGTTTGAGATGTCAAGGTTATCCCACTTGCACTGGAACCAAGTACCTAAATGAAAAAGCAAGTTTTTTGAACTGTTATGTCAATACGCTGTCTGAAAAATAGCTTTCAAGTGTTTTGTGGTATATTTCTACCTTTTCTTCTCAAACTGTGCTGTGGTAATACAATTATTGTCAAAGCTGTACAGATACATGAAAACAGGAAGAAATTAAGGCTTTTAGACAATGTGAAAATTCTTGGTGAAGTTATTTCTTAGAAAAATATTTCTGCACTTAAGTGAGTCATTCGTTGTATTTTTTATTACAATTTGGAGACTAAGGATAAAGTATCGCATCATTAAAGTGTGAAGCTCTCATTCTCACATGCTTTCATTGTCATTTGGAGCAACTGTTGCCAAGCGTGCCAGTCTAGGATGACAATACATATCCGACTTACCTTTCATAATAGATTCACAAACACACACTACATGCGCTCCACAAACTGAAGACTCCAGTAAACACAGGCCTGTGCCAGTGATTTGTCCTGTTTCCACTGCACACTAACCCTATATGACCCTGGGAGAGGGCCACAGCAGGAGTCAGCAGACGGGCTCCCTCTCAGGGAGCTGCAAGAGGTCACAGGGGCATCACTCCAAAACTTTGGCAAGGGTATCCTCCCATCTGTCGAGGATAAGTGCTGTCCAATGGTTGGCCATCCAATTGACTGGGGCACCGCGGCCCTGGGTAGGTGGGGACAGACACAGCACTCCCTGCCAACAGCTGCATCCCTGCAGGGAGGGCTGTTTGGAGCTTCCATCCATCTTTTGCCCTATCTGATATATTTAAGCTATGCTGTCAGGGCAGCAGATTGTGTTCATTACGTTTTTAAATGTAGGTACTTTATTGTGACGGCTTTTAAGCAGCAAACGTTGTATTAAGATTGCATAATGACAAAAAGTCAGAGGTGTCGTTTTATTTTGAAATCAGAGAAAGGAAAGGTATCATTTGAGTTTATAAAATGTTGTGGATGAAGTCGTTTGACATCCTTAACATGATGTTAAATCATCAGTTATATGATTTCTTTCTTTGGAGGTTTTCCCTTACATAACCTAACATTAACTGCTCAGAAGATTCTAATACAGGAGTGATCATCACACTTCTTGTATTGCTTCATAAAATCAAGGAAAATAACATGGTGACTCAGGTGAAATAACTTCTGATAGAATATATCACACATAAGTGTCAGTTACAGCCACCAAAGGGAAGGGATATCATCGAGGCAAACCTCTCATTGACAGGATGTGAAAATGGACCTTTTTAAAATGCATTTTAGCCTCTGCACCGAAACGAGGAGAGATAGATAATCGTGTCTACATTTCTTGTTATTCATGATGCATCTCAGAGAACGTTGTTGTTGTGAAGCTGGCACCACCATGTTTGTGTTGTTTGTGTTTCATGCTAAAATTAGTTAGAGATTATGTCATTGGGTTTCATCCAAGCGGCAACCCCCGGTCTCAAAATATGAAGCCAATGCGGAGGTGTTATAAACTGCAATTCATGGAGCGTCCACTTGAGGCTGGCTGCAGAAACAAAAGAAACCACATACACACCCATTCATAGAAGACGATCTTTACAGCAGAAATAAACATGTTTTCAGCCTGGTTCAAAAAACGGCTTTGGTCTAGGTACTCCAAATTTTTTTCTAATGTGACTCTTCAGGAGATGTTAAGATTACGAGTTTTTGCCCAAATAAGGACATGGCTGACTTGATTGACAGGCAGGAACACATAGCTGTTGACTAGGAGGCTCAAGCCCCGCCTCTTTACTGCACACTACATTTGGGTGAGTTCAGCATTTCCAATTTGGCTTCCGCCGCCGACTGGCTTCAAAACAGCGCTCAGGTACAGATGGGTGACTTTGGATACTATGTCCATTATTGATACACTCTGTGGTTTCACCCCACTGCAACTTCACCAGAAAACCTCCTGACCTTTGCATGAAACCGACGGGTGGACTGGCTTCAGCTGTAATGCAGGTGTTGCACTACACTGTCATGGCGAATAGAAGGGTAGCCTGAAGGGGACACTCTGAATTAACCTGTCCGACTATGTTACCGGTCTTTCATATGGACGAAAGCTGTGGGGTTGACTGAGGGGCTTGACTCCCTCAGTGTTACTGAAAGAAGCTCTGACAACCAATCCAAAGATTCTCTTCTCCTTCAGGTTGAAAACAGCGAGTTTGGATTGCCGGGGGCGGCTTGTTGGGTCTGTTACTAGCGAATCAAACAAGAGGTTATTTTCTAGGAGTCACCCTGAAATGGGTCATAAAGGTTTGCATTTCTGTCCACGTGCCGCAGATTGTTTCCACTTTAAAATGTCATAGTGGAAAACATCCGTTCATGTAATCTTTTTTACAAAATCACTGGTGAAATTCAAAGACGAGGGTCACATATGCATGAAGTTAAACTATCCTCTGGTGTGTGCTGGTTCATGTCATGCTGACTTCCCCTGGCAAATCCAAACCTTCTATTGGTTCTGTCCCCGAGCGCGCACACACACACACACACACACACAGAGTCTCAAACTTACCAGTCATGTGCCTGCCAGCATGATAGATGGCCACACAACCGATTAACCATGTTTTACGCTCGCTTGAATTGGAGAGATAGTATTTCTGACAGAAGAGCGGGGGATTAGTATGTGCTGTTTTTCACTGCAGCATCGCCTCTGTTGTCTCTTCCCATTTTGTTCCATTCAAAGACAAACACATACAGGCACGTAAACTCATACATAAACAGTCACCTTGTTTTTCTCTGTAACAGCGGGAGCGTCTCTTGCCTGGTATAACACAAATTCTTGTTGCATTTACATTAGGCTTCATGCTGGATCCATGAATAATATGGCATGAAAGAATGGTTCCCCAACAGGATCATCACACAACTATCAGCTGTGGCAACTGTTTTTCCTTCTTATTTCAGTTTCCGTCTTCTTATTTTCTTCTGCAGTGAAAGTGTTTTTCCCTCAAACCCTTCTCGGATGTTTCCCTAGCTGGCTGTGATTGTGTTTGAAAAAGTCCAAACTCTTGTTTCAATTAACAGAGAATACAGTGGTGATAAAGAAACCATCACACTCCTCATTGCATCCTGTTATTATGATTCAGTTTTAATTATAAAGTGAATTACGATGAACATTTTGCTATCTGCTTTCCACAAATCAGGCAAAAGGAAGTGTTAGTTTTCTAACATCACTTATACTGCGCTGTGATGCTTGCATAAATCATACAAGTTGCACATTTTATTTGTTTTTCTGTTATTCAGCCATGCATTTTTTATATTAAAGGCTTAGGGCTGCTGAAGGAGAAATGTTAAAGAGAAAGACCTCTGGTAAAGCACTCTTCAGATTGAATTTATTCCAAGAATTTCACAGGTTCACATTTAATTAAACCTCGGGTCAATCTACACTCAGAGTTTTCTGAAGTTTATTAGTCAGATATTTCTCCCAAACATATTTGCTTATAACCGCCAAAGTGTGGGTCCTATTGAAACCGTCTCAACCGGCTTCATTGGTGCATTAGGTACTATGCACAAGGGACCCAAACACGTGATCAGTGCTCTGCAGGCGGAGGAACGTGCATGTGTTGCATCCACTATTAGTATTAAAACCTAGTGGCTTTCTAACAGCAAAGTAAAGTGAAAATGTTCTTAGTATAGCGTAAAATGAACCAATCTACAGGGTTAGATTAACCTCGTCTGCAGCAGGTGATAGCCTAGCTTCTGAGCTGGTTCTCCGCCCAGCTTCACAGTAAAGGGGCCGAGCTGACCGGCATTCCATGTAGGTAATACTTTTACTTCAAGCGGCGAAAATGTGAGGCCAATGCGGAAGTGCTAAAAACTGCAGTTCATCAAGTGTCCACTTGAGGCTGGCTCCGGAAGTACCAGAAACCACATGATCTTTACAGCAGAAGTGTAGTCTGGATAGCTCATTTCTCAATCGGCACAAACTGTACGGGGTGAATTTTTTCATAACCCGTCAATTTCAAAGATATTAAGATTACGAGTTTTCCATTATGAGAGGCCCAGCTGACTACATTGACAGGCGGGAACACTGTAGCTGTTGGCGAGGAGGCTCAAAGCCCGCCTCTTTACGTCACAATCGCTTGACAGCAGTTATGTTGAGTTCAGCATTTCCAATATGGCTGCCGCCGACAATTGGCTTCAACACAGCGCTTCAGAAACAGATGGGTGACGTCACAGATACTACGTCCATTACTTATACAGTCTATCATTTACTCTTGTGGTGGCCCCTGCACTAGCACAGGGTCTGTTTTGTTTTCCTTTTTTCTGGTTCTTGGTTTGTCTCACTACAGGTAGTTTGTGGACCGGGTTTTGCAACACCTGGGAGTACCTGATCAGTCTCCCAGGTGTACTGTATATAAGTCTGGCAGTCAGCTCTCTTTCTCTTTAATACTTGATGGACTCTTCACATGGCAAAATGGCTTTGTTTAGTTGGCATCGGCCATCTTTGTAGTTTATTACACTCAGTACAACATGCTCCACACATCTTCCACTCACCCAACATGTTTACACACTACCCACACACCTCATCCTCTTTATAGTTAGAGTTAATGGCACTTTGTTTTCTTAATACACTTAGCTGACCTTGTGTTTCTCTTTGTCATGTCTTCCTGTAAGCCCGGCCATGACACGATTGACAAGCACCGTAAGGTTTTTATAGCCACACATTTACAAGCATTACAGTAACTCTATACCTCACTGTGTGTCCAGTTCATCTCACTGACCTTGATTTAAGGGATTGGCCTCTTTCACAAAGAGGTCTTAAACATGTATGTTCTTATCTGTTTGTTTTCTTAAGAAGATCCAAGGCAGGATCCACTTTTAACAAGTAGTGGCTTCATTTATCTATTGGATTATCGTCTCAGGATGGATCTCGAATTAAAGTATCCTTATTAAGTGTCAGCTGTTTGTTGGTTCAGTCCTCTTGGTAAGAAGCTTTACCACAAGACAAGACCTCAAGCCTGACTTGTCAAGATCTTATACACGCAATCTTTTCATGGGAATCCCTCAGTGTTAATATCGAGGATGTAAGGTTGCCTCTGGATGTGTTGTTGGTGTGTTGGTTTGTGTCAGTCTGCCTTGAAAAGACAAACTTTCTCTTCTAAAAACCCAAAGCAGCAGACTCTAAAAAGACTTCCTTCCATGGTGTTTGGGTTGAGTTTTATTCAACCAAAGTTGAACAGTATCTCATTCTCCTTGAGCAGTGAGCTTTGACAACTTAAGTGTGGGTCTCTGGGGTTTTTACTGGCTCAAAATGAGACTGAAGTAGTGCCCTCCTTACTGTGTGCACAAATACTCGCTCAACCAAACCACTTTTTACAGGCAACATATTCTAGGAATTGGAATTGCATATCAAAAAATAAGGGATACATTTAAAGCATTATATTTGTATTAAAATTCAGTAAAACACCCTATTGACTACAACAGTAGTCAATAGGGCTATCCATTGTGTACTAACCCTACCTCTGAACAACACAACTGATGGTCTCAAACACATTAAGAAGGCAAGTCATTCTACAAATGAACTCTTGACAAGGCTCATGTTAATTAGAAACTATTCCAGGAGACCACTTCATGAAGCAGACTGAGAGAATACCAAGAGTGTGCAAAGCTGTCATGAAGGAAAAAGGGTGCTACTTTACAGAATCTAAAATATAAAACAGATTCTGCTTTGTTTAACACTTTTTTATTCATTAAATAATTCCATATATGTTCTTTCATAGTTTTGATGTCTTCAGTATTAATCTACAGTGTTTACAATAATTACAATAAATACAAACCCTTGAATGAGAAGGTGTGTCCAAACTTTTGACTGGTTGTGTATATTAAAGTGTGCAGCCAAAAGAAAAATAATTTAAAATAACACTTAGTTTGGGGTGGTGTCTGGGGGTCTGGGGGTCTGGGGGTCTGAGGGTCTGGGTTTAGGGCCCTCTCTGGAGAAAACTTCTCACTTTTCTTCCTCTTTGGGAGTTTTGACATCGCCTCTTCCACTTCACTGGACTGATAATAAAATAGTGTCACCACTCGATGAGGGAGTGCTGTCGTTGCTAATAAAAATGACAGATTCACCAAGTGCTGTCTGGAACAGTGTTCTTCAGGAAACACAGTCAGACTCTGACCAGGGCAGGAGGCGGTACAAAATGAGGCAGAAGTGGCTTCAATGTAGTTTAATATGCCGGAAAAAAACATATAATGATTCTCTTTCATACCAAAGCATCAGCTGGCAAACCCTCTGAGCAGCCTCCCTCTTATTCTATCACTATGAATGTGTTATCAATGAATCATACCTGAAACAGGAAGTTCTTTAATTTGCTGGATGATGGGTTTGAGTAGCAGTAAAAAGAAAATGTGAACAAACTTAACACTCATCAGGTTTCTATTCCCAAAAAAACGTCCTTCCTTGCCCTGTTCTGTTTGGATATGTTTCTCCACACTCATCTTTTTCAGTGTCCTGTTTTTGAAGTCATGCAGCACTTTGCATCTTCATGAATACCACATGATTTATGTCTTTCTCTTTCTCTTTCTCTCTAGGTAAGTGTAAAGGTTTTCCACTTGGTCCATCCCGAAACAAGCACCTTTCACCCCACCCGTCACAGACTGCCCCCTGGAGATAGCAGGTGCCGAGGTGATTCATCGATGGCACCACTGGTTAAAAATATTCCTCCTCCTTCTTCTCCCTCTGCTCCACTTCCCTGTGACTGTCAGAAGAAATGAAGCCAGCTCCTCTTGTCGACTAAACAAGACCCGTAGTGGGCTCAGTAAGCCGGTATCATTTAAATGTCTGCTAACTCCTTCCAGGCATGGAATATGTGTCGAGGTTGGTGTAAAATGTGACAGAAAGGTCTGAGTGATGCCGAGGCAGCAGGGAGCAGAGGGTGTGGGCCTCTGAGTGTTGTGGACAGATGCATTGGAAGGACAACAGTGGTCCTCAGAGGGTGGAGCTGTGTTATCTTTAGGGCTGTCTCTTTGAGTTTAGCTTCTGCCGAGAGCTGATTGGTGGGTTGTGAGTTTGTCCTTGCTCTGCATTGATGCACAGAGCCAATTAATCATTGTTCTTTATCTAGACCTTTATTAATTTGGGTCTTTGACCAAGTATGCTGTTGACCTTGTGTTTCATGGGTTGTAATTTGTGTGTGTTTTAGCCGGTGCTCCTTCTCAAACCAGATACTCATTAAGCGCTGGAGGAAGATGAGCTGGCCGAATATCTGATCATTGCTTTGAGATCCAAAAGTTTTCACAACTCAGAGAGAGAATCCTGACCTTGACAGAGGACGGTAAATAATTATCATTACACTGTCTCTGGTACAGTTTGGCTCCATGTGATTATCCCTCCCTCCTTGTCCTTCCTGCTGATATTGGCTTGAAGTACGTTTTATCTTCACCTTCCAGGCAGACCAGATTAATCCAGCAAAATGTGTTTTAGCTAAGTCAGAGCACTAAATGTGGAGAAGAGGGAACCCAGTGGTTCTCTGCCTCATGCATTATAATGAGTTTGGCTCCCGTTTCAAAAATGGGAGAACGGTATTTTTCTTACTGCAAAGATCAATCACTTCATAGAGCATTGTTTTGGTTTTAACTTTTGAGGACCTTGTTGGCTTAGGGGATGACGAATTTTTCAGCAATGCTCCCGTGGACCCGACATCCAACTGATGCAACGAGACTGCAATTGTTTTTGCTTTTGAACAGTGGTTTCTCAGATCGCCGGAGTTGCCTTGCTGCGTCTCTGCTGGAGTGGCTTCGCAGCGGAGCCATTCTTCTGGGCTCCAGACTGCAGCTCTTATTGGGAGATTGTGTGCTGGGCGAGGCGCAGCAAATTAACCAAGGCCTGCGAAGGTTAAATGCTGCTGCCGGGGACTGTGTGCACGAGGCGGGCACTGCTACCTCATTGGCAGCTCCCCTCTAGCCTTTCCATCTTGTCAATAATGGCTGTCCACATCACAGCCCATTCATGTCTCCGTTTCGGAAGCAGTGTCCATTGTAATGTCATCATGTTGCATAGAACTCACTGATTTTTGGCTGCAGAACAAGAGTCCTGTATTCATTTCCACTCGTCATATTCCTTTGCATGTCCACAGTGTAAATGAATGGACCTTTGTTCACGTCCATGCAGTTGACCTCCTGGTTTTGTCCTCTGTATACCGGCTCAATGGGTTGCTGTGTTCACTCTCACTCAGAGACAGTCAGGCCCCCAAAAGGCCCAAGGACTTCCAGATGATGGAGTGGCTGAGACATCTGCCATGGAGGTACAGATGGTAGCCTTGGGTACACTGTACCCTGTTGAAGCTGAAAAATATGATTTCAACCTGAGTAAGCTGTATTGACTGAGACGTCTCCTGCAGTAGTCCTCAGGTTGTTGGTGCAGGCAGTGGGTGGTGGATTGATTATTGTACAGTATTGCTACAAGAGAGTGGTGACCTATAATGCTGGTATAAACAAGCGGTATGTTGTTTACATGAAGATACTGTTTCCTGGAGATGTGTGCATACAGGAAGCACTTACATAATCATAGACTGTGGCTTTCCAGTGGCCAGTTTAAGTGTAGAGCGCATTAAATATACTCATACTGGAGATCTTTTTAAATTCCTTGTTGCTTCTCTTTAGTTTGCTCGTGCTTCCTTGGAATGGTGTGGTACTGTTGGCTTTTCTCTGAACACCAATAATAGCCAAACCAAGCTGGTTTCTAGTGCAGCAGCTTGTTGTTGCCATTTTCATAAATGTGGTGCTTGCCAGATAATTAGGAAGATGTGTGCTCTATTTTTAACAACCTGAACCTTTCATGATTGGATTGTTTCCATAACTTTGACTTACAGCCAGTAATAAGCCCAATTTGCTCAACGCTTGTTTGAATTGGGGAAACAAATGAAGCAAAGACATGGACGGTGATTGGAGAATAATTCTTTAATGTTCCTTAAATTTTTAAAGCATCAAGCAAAAAATATCACCAAATTCTCCTCCAACTCAAAATCATCCGGCTTCCCAATTAGCAGGGGGGCTATGATGTCTTGCTGGAGGCCATGTTTATTTGGAATGAGCAAAACATTTCAACTACTGCTGAGATTGCAATGTAATTCATTTTGAATATTTTTATCCCAAGAGGACTTTAAGGGATCCCATTTTCTCCAACCAATATGTTTCATGGAGCAATAAATGAGGGATTATGACCTGTTGCTGGAATCTGTGTTTGTCTGAAAGCTTTAGACTGAGGAAGTGTATCCTGCTCCCACAGCTTTACAGTGTTCTTTAACCAGTGGTGGACAGTAACAGAGCAAATATACTTGAGTAGATGTTTTGAGTATCTGTACTTTACTTGAGTGTTATTTTTTGGGGAACTTATGACTTTTACTCCATTTATAGACAAATATCATCCTTTTGACTCCTCTACATTTCTCTCAGTGCTCTAGTTACTCACTACTTTATCTTTGAAGTCAGCTGATGAGTTTTCTTTTCTGAAATCAGATCCCAAAGACCGTAAACTGTTGGTGTCCTTGTGTTTGGTTTGTCTCAGCGGTGTAGCCGTACCTGGGTTGAGCGTAGATGAAACGTTCTTCAGATCAGTGCGTTCATTTAGTCGTGGTGATGATGGCTATGACTGAGAAGGATGATGATTCTCTACCTGAGCACCACGGCCATATTTTAAACCCACGTTTGAGGTTGTTGAAATAAAGAATGATTGTTTGTATTGTTGTAAATCTCTGATCTGTTTCCCACACAAACTTCATCACAGCCTCCAAAACATCAGCATCTAACCTGAGAAAGCATGTGGAGGTCTGGAGCTAACACACCGCTTTGATTCCAGAGGAACATTGTAAACTTGTCTGTGCTTGTAGTAACTTAGTTTAGATTTAATGGTAGACTTTTTAGAAATGAAATCATGTTTTCTAGATAAACAGAACGGAGCAGAATGTTCACCCATGCATTCTTGACTGACTTCATGCTTTGTGAAAATACATTTAGAGATGTTTTAAAAAGTACTTTGAATACTTCAGTATTTTCAAAAGCAAGTACTCCAGGACTTTAACTCAAGTCAGAATCTGACTGAACAACTTTCACTTGTATTGGAGTAATGTTTGACCAGGAGGATCTATACTCTGACTTCAGTAATGAGGGTATCATGAGCACATACATTCTCCTTGAAGGGACATATTTTGGAAACTTTCTTCACCTCTGTTGTCTGAATTGAAATTGCATCAGCATCTCTTGTTTCCAGTTGTCTCTCCCTCCACTTGTTGCTTTACTTCATGATCAACAGACCTGATCTTAGTATTGTAAGTGAAATATTCAGTGTTTGATTGTTCACTTTATATTTTTGGCTTTAATGGGAATTACAACAATATATTAAATGTGAGGCTTAAGATAATTAGAGTTTCATCATTTTAAGGAAATAATCATCTCATATTACAATAACTCAAACAGATCTGCATCTTATTAGAACTGATAAATGGTCGAAGAAAAAGTTACTCTTCTATACTCAGGGCCCAGTTATATAAAATGCCCAGTAGACGCACACTTGCATCACATTCTTGAAACACTTTCTTTAAAAAAAGCCTCCCTCAGCTCTCCAGGCTGTCCTCTGTTTTCCTTGTGCGTTGTGTGGAAGGTGTGATGTGAGCCAGGCCTTGAAACACTGTGTGTCCATCCTCCCTTTGTACCTTGTCTGGCCAGTGTTCTCCCACTACTGCTGCTTCGTGTTTGGACGGGCCAGCAGGGCCAGCATGGAGATGGGAAGGAGGGCCGTCTGTGCCCAGCCTGGCCACCTGGCTGCCCAGAGGGGAAGGGGGCGTGGAGGGCGGTGGAGCGGAGGAAGCGGGTCAGCGGGAAAAAGAGACATTCCCCCTCCTCTTTTTCTCTCTCTAGTCCTCTCTCATGGCCTTCTGTTCTCCTGCTCGCCTCTTTCTCCTTTCTTCATGCTTTCACACTTAGTTTGTCTCAACACTTTTTCCTCGCTCCTCTTTTTCTTCTTTGCTTTTTATGGTCCTCTGAAGTCCGGCTCATGAGAAAGACGATAATCGAACTGAGGAAGAGAAGAGAGGAAAGCTGTTTCATTTTGAAGGACACCCTTACAATAATGTCAAATCATCATAAATGGAAATTAGAAAATCTAGGGTTATGATATGCTCTTAAAAAAGAATTAAAATTAGTAATTTATGACTGAAAAAAATGTATATTCATTTTACATAAATCATGAAGTCAGCAGTAGAGATTCTTTCCTCCTGAATGGCACCTTCTGCGTTCCTGTTACCTGGCCGTTCTCTGCCGTCCTTCTGCCACAGCTCTAACTTCCTGTCTGCTCTCGGCGGTGGCAGGACTGTGCGGATCTGTGCCAGACTGAAATCTGCTGGGTGTCACCTAAGGTTCACCTGGTGGAACATGTGATGAAAAGAACAATATGTTCTAGGAGCCATCACACATTCAAAAAAGAGGAAAACAAAAGAAAGTGATGCATGTTTGCCTGAAGACATGCTGGGAACAGACTTGATGACATTTGAGAAGCGGCGAGGGCATGAAGGAGAATCTAAAGCACTAAGAAAGCAAGACTATACTTGAGACTAATGTAGTTTGTATGTCTCCTGAATGCATAAATTAAACCTTTACATTTTCAGAACAAACTAAAAGAGGGTGATAAGTCAGTTTAGTGTCCACAGTTTGTGTCTCCTGCAAAGTGAACAACAAAACCAGAAAGATCCAAAAGAACCGTTGTTTTTTTAAGGCCACTGCTTCAAACTTTATGGTAATTATCAGGGATTTAAATAGTTTGACCCACTTGTGTTGCTGGGTTTGTTGTTCCAGCTTTTCCCTCAGTTGTGTGCTCTTGTAATTCTAAATTTGAGTGTATTACATGTATTCTGAGAGCACTACACACTCAGATAAAGGATTTGTTGGGTGAACATTATAAACTTAAAATGCATTCATTTAGAGAGACACAATTTTGTTGAACCAACTATTTGTAAATATGTTAAGTGAACATAAAGTATTGACGTTACCATTACTTATTTACAATGTTTGGGTCCAACTTAATTTATAAAGGTTGTTTCAACATATTTACTGAGGTAGGATCTGACTTCATTGTCTTGGGTCACAATAACTTGTATTTCAGTCAGACAACTCACGTTTACTTAATAAGTTTATTGCAGCATACAGTATTGTGTTTGGCGTGTGGGCTCCGAACTTCATTACTCCTTGTAGATTATTTAATGCAGACATTAGGAGCAATGAGATAGGACTAACCCCTCGGAGCCCGCAGGTGGAAGCCGGGGAGGAGGTGGGGACAAACTTCACACAGCACTGAGCAGAACAGCAGGAGCACTGCAAGCAGAGGCAGAGACAGGGAGACTTGCCGTTTAAATAGACCGCCGAATGAGGATGTTGAGATCAGCTGATGGAGAGGTGGTGACGTGTCAGTATGATGAGCGCGGCTCGAGTTGTCTGCCTGAACTAGCTTGCAGGCGGCGCTCCATAATATGATATGGATAGATCATGGATAGATTTTTTTTTTTTTTTTGTAAGTGATATTTTTGGGCTTTTTCGCCTTTAGTGACAGGTAATGTGGGGAGTAGAGAGAGGGGGGGGGGGGGGGGCATGCAGCAAATGGTTGACCGGCTTGGAGTCTAACCGGCCACCTCTGCGACGAGGACTGTAGCCTCGATATGTGGGGCTCTTAGACCGCTAGGCCACCAGGGCCCCAATTACAGTCAGTCACAGGCGATCTCTCCCAACTCCCCCTAATGGCTCTTCTTTACCAGAAGCCGATACCTTGGCTGATGAATAGGGCCTGTCTCATGTTACTGCCACCTTCTGCTCTGGAGAGGTGTTACAGATGGGATTCCTACCTAAACCCTTTAGGTTGTGTTGACATAAAGCAATCTTGTGGTTTTAAGGATTTTGCATGTCATGTTAAAACTACATGATTTAAACACGTTTAACCACTAAACATGAATTAATATAATAGAAGCTACATGTTACACTTATGTTGATCAAACAGACACCCGTGTTGCTTTTTTGAGTGCAGAGCAATTAAAGGGGAACATTTCAAGCACATATTTGAGAAATGATGACAAACAAACACCTAGTGTGGATGTAAATACATGTACAGAACCAGAAACACTTTTACCTTTACCTGCAGTAAACCCTTAAAAAGAGAGCCACAGGGTTAAATCTCAGAGAGGTGACAGAGTACCCTGAAGATGAACTTTAAAAAGAGCACCTCTTCACTGTGTGTGCTCAGACTGATACTTTTCAGCAGGTTGTACGGTTATTCTTTCTGTTTCACTTTCTGACATGCTTGAACTGAAACTCTTTAAAAGCCAACACTGCTCCAAAGTGAAACTACAAATCAAAATGCAGACTTTCATTTAAGGACGTAGATTTTCTTTAACAGATTCTACTTAAACCTCAGAAGTTCACGGACAGATCTAGCAGGAATGCATACCCGTCTTTGAAATGTCACCACATGTTCGTGTGTGTGAGCATTAGTGAAGTATGCTCCTTAAAAAAAATCAATTATATCTTTATCCACCTGGGTTTCTCTGTATGTCTCATGGTAGCTTTGCACATTATTAAACAAACTCTTACACGAGTCTCCTGAATCATTATGCATTAAATGTGCCCAATCCTCTCGTGAACACTTAACACGCTCGTCATTATTTGAAGCTACTTCCCATTCAGTAGACTTTTGCTCCTTAATTATTTTTAAGCTCTTCTGGAGGAGCTGACACACGGTCCAGAGGTCAAACTGTGAGGCCAGGTGAAACTAAACTCACCATATTGCAGTCTCCTCTGCCTCCTTCTTCCTCTGCCTCTCCCCTCGGGCTGATAATAGAGATTTCGGGCTCCCCTGCTGCTCGAGCCACCTGTGATATTTTCTCTGAGCTCTGAGCAGGCAAGGTGGGACTTTTAGCCCTCTCTATGGGACGGAGGAATTAGAATTAACTTTACGGATAAGTGGATCGGATGTCTAGATCTGAAGGTTGAGCAGAAGGCATTAAATTGAAATTGTTTCCTTTTCCATAGGAGAGCAGAAAGGTATGCGCATGCAGAAAATAGGGAGCTGTTATGTAAGATTGAAGTTCTTTGTAAAACTTCTGACTTTTATAACCGAGACTACAGTTGTTTCAAAGACAGGTCTCTGCTGCTGTGTGATGCAGGACTGGGTCATCAGGAAATGTAACAGAGGTTAAATAAGTTCAACATGTCAGAGAGGATTTTCTTGTAGCAGTATCATGAAATGATCAGGGAATCGTATGGTATCGTATCCCAACGCAATGGGATACGATACCATACGATGAGGGATACATAGCCAATGATAATGACAATATCAAGATGTAGCAAGGTACTGAGGTAACTGATAATTTACAGGACAATCGGATAACAATACATCTCAATTTCTTTATTTTTCTTATCTTTTCTTTTTCAAATCGTCCAATGAATGTGCTTAACAAGAAGAGGGTGACCAGGTGATAGTAGACAGAATAACAAATAAACAGGGCACAGAACCAGCATATTAAACCTATTAAGTCTCTCTTTAAGAAGACCGTCAAACTCTTAGACAGGAAACCTCCATTTTCGTTATTGCAACATAATCAGGAAGTATAATATTTTAAACACTGAATATTTTCAAACCTATGCTGACATCTGTCTTGTTTTTAAAGTTCTAAACGGGTTTGCCCCTCCATCATTGATCAAATGTATAAAGAAAAAACACAATATGATAAATACTCGAGCACACACAAGAGGAGACTGTGATGTACCGAGACGTAAAACCACATCCAGTCAGATGGTCTGTCAGAGGCATACAGTCCTGGAACAAACTAACAGCTCACATTAGGGAGCTTGAGAACTACTGTACCTTTAAATATACACTTAGACATTAAAAACAAACCAGTCATGAACACATGAATAATCTGTTTCTTCATTTGATGCTCGTTCCCCGGGCTTCGGCCTCACCTTCCATCCTGTTTTTATAAAGTCACAAACATTGTGTATGTAAAATCTGTTTGTAAATCAGTTTGTGTAGCGTCCTGTTAACTGTCTTGGAACATCCTGTAATTTTAAATCTTGTTGTTTTATGTTTAATGTAAGTACCTGTTTTAGGACTACAGGTTAAATGTAGCTATTGTGCTTATTCTGTTATATTAACATTGAGGCATACTGTTGAAATGTTGATTAATGTGCATTGTCCTAATCAAATCAACTCAAATGAATTAATTAAATATGAACAAACATCAAAAGCAGACAAAAAATAAGTGATAATCATCATAATGATAATGATAATAATAATAATAACAAGAGGAAAACCAAAGCAAACACAAAAACCAAACAACAACAGCAAAAACAAAAACACTTAATGTTCACACAACATACACAACATAGAGCATAAATAAACTGTAAAAAGTAAGCAATAAAAGAAGGAAAAAATATATGTATAAATACATATATTATATTAATATTGGTATTGAAACAGATAAGGCTAGGGGTTAATATTAAGTACAAAAAAAATATTATATATTATGTATATTATTGTGTATTTTTTTATACATGTTTATATATTATATATATACTGTATGAAAAAATACATCTCAATTTCTAATGAACTGAAGAATACACAATGCCCCTAAAAGGCAAAGAGCAGGAGTAATGTTTGTACTCTGCACTTTGGTTTAGTTTCACTGAGATGAAACAATGCTCATGATAGAAGTCTGTTCATTAACCTTAGATAACTGTAGAATAACTGTAACTTAAATGTAGAATAAAGGTACATTTAAAAATAAATGCACAATTAGGTTATTTCCAGGTAGAACCAGCTTTTGTTCATAAACCTGTTCATATTCTATGCTTAATCTGTAAAACTTGTTTTTATGTTAACCTGTGATGTTTCATGATGACGCCATTTTTTAGTAAAACATGTTTAATATAAGAAAATATAAATACTGTGTTCTTTAAAGCTTCATGTTGTTTCATATTCTGTCCTTAACTGTACAATGGTACAATTTGTTTTACAGTCAATGTACATCAAACTCTATATTCACTTAGCCCTCTGTAAAGCAGAGTGAAAGGAGCTCCTCATCACGGTCCTACAGGAAACTGTGAACCTCTTTGTGTCTTTCCCTGTTTGCACATCTGCGGCCTCTTTTTGGGGCACAAGCAGCACTTTGACCGTGTGGTACTGTTGGGGGAATATGAATGATTCTTACAGTGTTGGGCTTTTCACAGCTGCTTCATACTGCGTGAAGAGCTTCTGCTTCAGTTCATTGAATCCCTGCAATTAACTGAAGGCTGCAAAACAAACATTTTGACAAATCTGCAGTCTCTGATTTGAGTGGTGTTGAAGCTGAAGCACAGCGGCATAGCAAACGCAGCCTTTAACTGTGTTTGCTTTTATGAAATCACATGCATGTGATATCAGGCTGCCGCTAAATAACCTCACACACCTCCACACACATCAGACTGCTCAGTTGTTTAAGTTTTCAGTCCCTTGCCTTCCTGTGTCATTCATGTTTGAGGCCTCTTCTTGAAAAAGATGTCTGTCTCTTTCAATAAGATAATAATACAATATAACGTCTCTATTTATAACCTGAGATACAGTAGGATTAAGATGGAAATAGTGTCAAATTGATGCCTCCATATAAACAGCTTCATCAAAATGTTATTATGTAATGCTGTCATCATGGAGCAAATTAAACACAACCCTACACCATCTGCCTCAGGCTGCAGCTTTCTGCTGCTGCTTGTTGACGCTCTGCAGGTCTGCTCCATCCACACAACATCTTCATTTCCTGGAGAAGCTGCTGCTTCATTTGTTGAGGTGTCATGCTTTGCTTCAATTTGCACATACATGTGACACTGATCCATCATATGAGAGACTAAGAGTTATGTGTTCACCACACACTCTGGTCTATTCCATTCCAGTCAGGACTTTTGCATGTTATCTCAACTCAACTCAACTCAACTCAACTTTATGCATATAGCACCTTTCATACATATAAACATGCAGCACCAAGTGCTTCACAAAATAACATAGAAAGAAAACAACAGCAATGATAAAATTATAAAAGGCATGATTATAAATAAAATACTTACAGTAATCAATACAGTAAAATTAATAAAATAAATAAGAGTGCAAAGAAAAGTTAAAAATAAGGTAGCTTTAACAGGATCAGATGAATACAAGAAATAGATAGATTGATAAATAATTAAATAAGATAAATTAATGTTAAAGCAATGATTATACAGTTGTGCTCATGAGTTTACATACCCTGGCAGAATTTGTGATTTTTTATGCTTTAACTTTAAATCTCTACCCAGTCCCTGACATCCATATTTATCAGACTGCTTATGTTGTTTTGTAGTTTTGATTTGATAAGATGCACACAATAATTCACAATGTCTGATGTAAAAGTGGAAATTTAAAGAAGCAGTACAAATTAAAAACCAGTTCAGCTCTGTGTGAATCTGCTCACATGAATCCAGCCTTGGTGTTTAAATTCTTTACAGCGTGTACTCTAAAGGCAAAATGTGTCTCTACATGTCCAATATTTTAAACATTGGAATTTCCATTTCAAACTCAGAATGGCTGGGTTAGCCTTGAATTATTGAAGAACTTAACTTTAAATCAAAAAGTGTCATGATATCAACTTCTATGCAAATGTGAAGTGCCCTTACACTCACCATCCCTGTGGGGATCGACGGTGCAGCAGCGATCTTGTCTTATGCATGTATGCCAGGTCTTTTAGTGCAACATTAAGAAATGATTTTCCAAGTTATTCCCTCATACAGCACAAGATCTGTCATTTTCTCTCCATTCTGAAGTTAACAAAAGCTCTCTACACCTCCGTGTAATTCATCAAAGAGAAACAGCGATTTCAAACACAAGGGAAATTGTAAAAATTTGTCCCTGGAAAAAAAAAGTCTCATTGTTTGTAGCTATTGAAATTCAAATGGGAGTTCTTTTGAAGATAATTTCTGGGAGTACGAGGTGAAGGTATTTTTTTGAATTTTCGTACCTCAAATTGTTATGTTTCTGTTCTTCTTTTCAACTGAGTCCTGCAGAGTTTTGATGGATTTGAAACCAGCAGGAGATTCTATTTACACCGGTGAGTAAAAAGCACCAGCATCAGATGTTACTTAGTTTCTCTTTCCCAATTAGCATCGCTTTCAGGAGCTAGTAAGACACAACATATATGATAATCACCAAGCATTATGGGTAATTTAATGGAAACCTCCCTGGGTGCACCTGTTAAATGGGCCTTATCATTAAGTATGAGTGTTAAGGTCTCCAGGGGGAAGGTTGAACCTGTTTGCTTTGTTCAGATACCTCCTGCTCCAAACGTGCTGTTATGATCTGCTGCATGTAAATCAAGTGATTATTTGAAAAGAATCACAATGGCTGCCTTCAAACTGGGGAATTGCGTTGTTTACGAGAGCTGTTTGGAAAATAATTACAGAAGTAGAAGATTCTAATGTTTTCATTCATGCTGTAGTGAATATGCAGCCCTCTGATTTAATTGCACGAGGCCGACTCTTTGCTTTTTGCTCAAATTACACTGCAGTCAAATAACACATGAGGAACCAGGGACTATTTAACTAATGAAGTGAATTCACAGTTGCATCATCCATCACTTTACGCTCAACCGCATCCCCCCCAAGCCCCGCGCCCCCACACTGCTATCGTCACGCTCATTCTGCGAGTGCAGATTTCTCTTTTGCTCTCCCAACATGAAGCTCAGAGTTGATGTACAGACAGGCTGCTCGCTAAATCACTTCCACATAAAGATGTACTTCTTCTCAGGATTTAATGCCATGATTGAACACTCTAAATAAATATGAAACCTATAGCTTACATTCAGACTCCCCAGTGCAGGAGTAGAGCTGGGCGATATTGAAAAAGATGTTATCATGATAGAAAATTTCACATCAGTCAATATCAATAATTATCACAATAAATACCAAATCATTATTTCATTTAAATTAAAAGTCAGATTTTTGCTCCTGAGTGAAAGTTGAAGAAAGCAGACAGTTTGTTAGTTTGTATCTGGATTTAGTTTTCTGATGAACTTCTTGAATCCATCATTTCTGACGGTGCTAACAGGAAGCAGGTCTTTAATGTAAGATGAGGTTTTAGTGAAGTTTTAGTTTGTACATTCTTATTTTTCTCATGTTGAGCTTATTTGCATAATTTGATTTAAATGCAATCCCCTTTAAGGTTACTAAGAGTTACAGGCAGAGTGATGTCGTTTCCCACAGTGCGGTGAATGCATCACGGTTATTCAGTGTTCGGTTGTCATACGGTCACGGTGGACATTAAAGGTGTTCACAGCAGAAGTTGTCTCTGTGCTCTTCCTTTACCCACATCCTGAAAGTATATTTAAAGAAGTGTATGAAGTTAATAGTTACTGCAGAGTTGACACAGTGACAGACTAACGACTCTGCTTTGAGGAGGTTGGTGTTCAGTTCTTCAGTGTCGATGTCGCTCGTTTCAGCTGTGTTTACATTCTGCTCCGAATGTCTTTAAGCCCCGCCTTCCTCTCACCCTGCAACATGATTGGCTGTTTGATGCGGTCTTCTTCTTCTTTCTAATGTTAGGTGGCAACTAGCATTTAAGGCTCATTAGCGCCCCACTTTCCAGTGGTTAGGAGGTGCAGGTACATGTTTATTTATATTCCATTTTTATCAAACATTTGTTATATTAATATTGAGAGAAATTATATTGCTATAATTATCATTGTTGAATTATCTCCCAGCACTACTTAGGAGTATGCTGAACCTTTCCAGCGGCCTTCTTTGGCTTTATGTCGATCCAGGTAACTCTCAGTTGGACTGTAGAGGTTAGAATAACTTTTGGACATTCAGAGGCTCTAACATCCGAGACTTAGTTTGTAAGAAGATACTGTCAGAAAGCAAACACCAGCATGCTCTGGTTCCTTTTGTGGCTAAGTGTGGAAGGATATGGATAAGAATCAGCACCTCTGGGACTGAGCCGTGGTACTCTGATGGGAACGGGTCAGTTTCCTCCTCTGGGTGGGAAGTGAGTTAGTACCTCAAGTGAAGCATTACTGGTATCCAGAGCCGGGGTGAGGATGAAATATAGCATTGAGAGTGACAATCAGCTTGATGCAGCATCAGCTGAGATATCAGTGTTGTATCGAACCATTGTAAGGCTTTCAATTCTCTGATCGATCAAGGTTCCAACTATTAGAGGCGGTCCGGAGCTCTGGCTAGTTACCAACATATTGAGATTGTGAATACGAGAAGGGACAGTGCTAAGCCTTGAAGACAGGATGAAGAACTGAGACAGCCATAGGGAGTATGAAGTACCATAAACATCTGAATAAAGGTTTCACCAGGAAATGAGACACAGTCTGTTTTGGGGGTCCCTTAAGGAAACATGTTTTCAATGTCGTCCTTGTGACATTTTCCATTGAGTTAAGAAAAGTCTACAATGTGCAGTTTCTATGTGTGTAGCTCTTTGTAGTACCAGAATCTTTTCAACAAGCAAGCACTCAAGTAAGGTTCATTCACTTAATAGTAGACCACCGCATTCTGTAGATGCATGATTGTAATCTAATGAAGGACAAAAGCAGTACAAACATGACCATGACGAAGCCTTATCTTGAAGATGAGTGAAACATCTCTCTCTGCATGTTGTACAGGTGTATCGGGTGCACCAGTATTAGGCGCAGCCCACTTTCGCATTTTATACCTCTGATTTTAACCCTAGATTTGATTGGGGTGGTTTTCTCCTCCAAACCTTGATTCTGTGAATTTATTTTGACAATGTCCAATTAAATATGGTCATCATATCAGCCAGAAACATTTAAAACAGCAGTAACAGGTGGGATAACAATGACCAAGGCACAAAGCGCTGCTGCAACAGGCTGCCACGACAGTCAGACAGTCTGATTTGGCAGGATGCCTCCTGGGCACCTTCCCCTAGGAGATTTTCCGGGCATGTCCAACTGGTATGAGACCCAGAGGTAGGTCCAGACCATGCTTGGGGGATTACACATATTATCACATCTGGCCTGTAAATGCCTCAGGATCCCTCAGGAGGAGCTTGGAGACATTTCAGGTGAGAGAGAGATTTGGACCACCAAGACCTGGCTCTGGATAGGTGGCATGTGGATGCATACAGATTATGAGTACCTCGGTCTAATTTCTGTTGTGTTCACTATCAGCTCTATCAGTTTGCTCAAAAAAGGTTGTGAGCAATGCAACAATTTTATCTCTATTTATATGTTTAGAAGTTTATTAAAGTAAGCACACATGATAAGTCATTAGCAAACTTTCTTGTTGGTATGTGCAAACACATTCAGGCTGAATACACTGGGTTGAAGTAGGTCTGTAAACTGTGGTGGATGTTTACAACAGACCATAGTGGGAATGCATTTCACTGTTTTGCTTCTTTTTTTTTATTAATCTTTGAAATAATGGTTTCTTTATAACCCTACATAACACCAACCCAAATACTTGTGCTTCTTGCCCTGTGCCCATTTCATTGGCAATATGGCTGCATCTACAAGGTCATTCATTGCTGTCATCATTCCTTAATTTACTTCACTCCCTCTTTAGCACAAGTTCAGTTGAAGAGAATGGATCTTGGGAAAGACAGAGTGTCCATTCAGACTCCAAAGTAGTGAGGGAATTTGATGCCAAAATGAAAGTTAGTGTGGCCTTTGCGATTAAAAATGTTCCCGTCTGACACTTCAGCAGTTCTCAGGGTTGGGTTTCTGGCTGCAGATGAACTGTAAAAGGCTGACGTCGTGTCTATAACAGTCAATGAATCCACAGACAAAACCAATATAACACAACTGTGCATGTACACTACCAGTCAAAAGTTTGGACACACCTTCTCATTCAATGTTTATTATTTATTCTAATTATTTTCAACATTGTAGATTAATACTGAAGACATTAAAACTATGAAATAATCTGGTTTTGCCATAATCTGGATTACAACAGTAGTCAAATAGCTATCCATTGTGTACTAACCCTACCTCTGAACAACACAACTGATGGTCTCAAACACATTAAGAAGGCAAGTCATTCTACAAATGAACTCTTGACAAGGCTCATGTTAATTAGAAACCATTCCAGGAGACCACTTCATGAAGCAGACTGAGAGAATACCAAGAGTGTGCAAAGCTGTCATGAAGGAAAAAGGGGGCTACTTTACAGAATCTAAAATATAAAACAGATTCTGCTTTGTTTAACACTTTTTGGTTCATTCAATAATTCCATATATGTTCTTTCATAGTTTTGATGTCTTCAGTATTAATCTATAGTGTTTACAATCATTACAATAAATACAAACCCTTGAATGAGAAGGTGTTTCCAAACTTCTGACTGGTAGTGTATGTCAGATTTTTTTTTTTTTATCAAACATGGCTAAAAGTTTCATATTTCAAATGTAAAATTGTAGTAAATCTTTCAATTGTTTATCACCCATTTGCATTAATTCAAAGTTTGCCTTCAGAAGGAGCTGAAACTAATAATTTGGAATGCTGCTGAAAATGTCCGGCCAGCTTAATTGTCACAATCGTCAAATCTGGCCCAGTTGAAGTGTTACTGAACAGTCTAAGCCAGTGGTTCCCAAAAATGGGGGGTCCTGAGATGTCTTCCAGAATGTTTTTATTGGTACATTTTACCCATTATAGTAAAAATTATCCACAAAAATAGACGCTATACTTGAAATAAAACCTTGAAAATAGAAAATGTAATGAGTTTTCTGCCTTTCTTTGTTGCCAGATGACTCCTAAGTTTAGGGTTAGTGAACAGTTAATTATCAAAAGCATCAGTAGCAGCAGGTTAATTCATAACAGCACAGGAAACACAGACACATGCTCATATAGGTAGGGTCATTTTCTGCAGACCAGCTAAATGAAGACACATTGAATCACTTTGAGGGACAGTCTGGGTTGCAAGTCTTTGGCACCTATATTTTGGGGGTCGCAGGCTGAAAAGTTTGGGAACCCCTGGTCTAAGCTCTATTTTTACTTCTATTTAGGATGTTAAAATATTGATGAAAAGGAGCCAGCTCTCTGGTATGCATGCACATACATGGCCAGTAGAGAGGGAAGTCTGATTCTGTTATATAAATGAGGTCCCGCTGAGAGATTATACAAGTGTATAGCCAGAGGACATTTTGGGAAATTGCCTGTGCTGCCCTGCGAAAGGTACGCAGAACTCAGAGTGGTAATGACATTTTGATCAACACGCTGCTTAAAATACTTCTTTGGCAGTGTGTTTTTAAAGGTTATCCAAGTCCTTGTTTTGCACAGATTAACATTCTCTGAATTACACAATGTTCCCAGCGGGATACAGTGAGGCTTGTAATAGAATGTCTTTGATTGGACTCCTTTTACTCAGTGTTTTCTTTTGTCACCTCTTCAAATGCTTTGTGGCATGTTGCTACCCTTAAGCCTTTGGCTAACACTGTGGAACAACATGCTTAATACCCCTCGTCTGCCAATAATGCACAAATATCTGTATTTCTTTAAAAATGATCAAAATGTAATGTCTGGAGTAACGGGGTGAACTCTGAAACCCTGGATTTGAATAGTTTGAAGGGGCTTTTTTAACTTATTCAGGTCATACTCTTGCTTGTAGAGTTTTTGATTCAAAAGCTCCTCTTTGGAAATTGTATTTAACTGTGTCATGATATTTTTTGTAACTTAGCTTAACTACATCTCTGCTCAGTTTGGATGCAGGTTGTAAATGTTTGGAGCTTTAGAAGTGGCTGTAAGAGTCTGGCATCTTAACTGGAACACTTTAGATTCACTCTTTTTATTCAGCTCAAGTTCAGCTTTGGGTTTTGACACTAATTTTGCCACAGGAATTCATGCATTGAAAGAAAATTGGTTGTTTCATAAATAGCCTCCTGCTCCTTTCCAGGGAAGCATTGACTCGCAAACAGTTAATACCTCTCCCCTACAATCACTGACAGGCTGAGATGCTAAAATGTGCACTTTGCTTGTCAGACTGCATAATTCCTGGTAAGTGAGGTCTCCAAATTCAAACAGTCACTTATTTTTTCATTGCATGAGAAAGGTAAAAATTGCATAATGCAGAGTAGTCCACGTCCTCACTAAGGGCAGAAGGTGAAGGGCTGACCCTCTTTCAGTGCCTCAATAACATACTGAAGATTATAAGAAATCCCAAGTGGTCCAGCTTCACCTGGAAGGTGTTTAACAACTGTACATGTGAATAATTATTGCAGTTTCTAATTTGGCTCTCTGAGCTGATTGCTTTCAAAACGGCTTTATCCAAAGACCCCCAAAGAGCATCATGGGAGTTCACCTTCCACACTCAAACATAGTCTGGGTATTTCACTGCAACCGGATTGGCAGTGTGTCTTGCTGTACTCTCATTTATAGCACACCGATGGCAAATGTAGCAAACTGAACCAGACATTTCATACCCCCTCAGCAGCAGTATAGATACACTCTGAAATGAGGGATCCGGGATAAACAGCCAAGGAGCTTAAACCGCCGCGAGTTCTCAATTGACCTTGCTCTAAGTCGTCCTTACATCTTTTAACAACCTGTCAGGGCTTCTCACCAGCTCCTGGACCCCAACGTGTCCTCAAGACGTCAATACAATTCCCAAGCAAAGATCCAGTTTCACATGCTGCGACGTTGTTCCCATGTTTTAATCTTTATGATTAGACTTATCACTCCAGAGTACACACTTTGCAGCCTGTATTGACTCAAGGGTGCATCGAGGGAGTATGAATACCTGGGGAGGGAAGAACTCTGTGGTTATTAAATATCATCCTGTGCTGCCTCCTGGTTGTTTATCTTTCATTATGCACAATTTTATTAAAAAAATACTTATGGAAATCTCTGCGAGGTCTGGCCTCTCTCTGGCCTGTCCTGTGGGACTCCAGATGAGGAGGAGCATTTCATTTGCAGTGCTCTCTCAAGCAAGGCTCATGGCGTTGCCCAGTGCTTGTTATTAGCAATCCTAATGACTTCCAAATTTGATATGAGACCTCTTGCCAAAGCTTCCTGGTTGGTGGCTCAGTGCCTTTCCCTAGAGACACTAACCACTGCCTCCTCCTTTGATTAAACTTTCATATGGCAGTGAACTGCACCATCTACCAGGGACTGAGTCACCGGCTCCATCTCCCCGCCATTGTTTACCCAAGTGAAAGAGGACAGGATATCTGATGTGCACCAAATGAGACTGCTCAAGGAAAAAGCGGATTTCTTAGTGGAGTCTCTGCAACAAATACAACTACACAATGGTGTGGCCAGGGTAGGCGGCAGAGTGTTTGTTCAGTCTTTATAAAGTGGGTTTAGGTGAAGCTATGGCTGTTACACAGTGACAGGCTATCTCTGCTGTGCTCAATAAATCCTGTGGGCTTTGGTGTTTGACTTTTTAATGGAAGGTTTGCAGCACATGGTCGTATTAGTTTCACCCTCTTAATGCGTTTGCTGACTTTGTTGATTACCAGAGCATTTCCAAATAATCTGCATGCTCAAGTTCTCTCTCTGTCTAAAGCAGAAGACAACAAAACTTGAGCCTAATTGAACTTTCTCAGCAATGGTTTCAGGAAACACACTACATCTATTGATTTTTCCTGCTAAGAAACATATGCAGCACCTCCTCACTTTGTTAGAACAATGTGTTGTTGTGTGTCCTGTAGCTTTCCTTTTGCCATTAGCACATGTCTGGTATTATTGGCATCCTGTCAAGCCACTGGCAAAAGCGGACCATGCTAGATGCTAAATGGTTAAGGTGAAGTCAAGTTGTGATTGTGACTAAGTTCTCACTCAGAGCACTTTCAGCACTGTGTAATAGAGTGCTGCCAAAGTTGAGGAAAGTTGGAGTGGAAGCTGATTGATCCAAACCACAGTCCTCCGACCTGCCGTGGAACCGCACAGGTGAAAAGACCAGCGGCAGATTGAACCTGTGTCAAGACATGTCAAGCTAGCCGACAGGCACATACAGCAGAGTTCCAAAGTGTGAACTAATGGTCCTCTTATAGTAAGTTAGTCACATTTTTAAGTAGTTGAATTGAGGTTTTGACTCGTGGTTGTGGTTTTGTTTCACGGCGTGTAATGTGCTGCTGTAAGCAAAGACAGAGCTTCTCAGACTGAGGCAGCCTCAGGTCAAATGAGGATGCCATTACTACTTTATCAGTCTGCAGTTGTTCCTAAACTTTGGGTTGACTGGTCCAGTTCTTCAGACATGAGTCAAAGAGATTTCTGCTTCTTTCCCGCAATACAGTGATAATAAGACTTAAACCATCTGAAGCTAGAGATGCCACTTTTAGAAAGAGACACCAACTTTATTCAACACTTTAGGAGGAGTAATAAGCTTCTAGTTCTGTGAAATGATGATGATGCTCTCATTGTGTGAAGGATGTCGTCTAAAAGTCTCTGGAAGTGTAAAAGTTGCTAAAGGCCAGCTGATTTTTATTATGGTTGGACACTTCAAGTAAAAATACTCTTCAAAGGTCATTGGAGATTATTCAACCATTAATTGAGCAGTCTCTCTGCTTGGTACCTCGCTCTCTTTGCTTAGTTGCAGAAGACTTATGTTATGCAAAGTTTTCACTTGACTCCAATTCTGTTTATTATTTAAAAGACGTTCTGCCGAGATATTTTTGACGACCGACAAAGTCTCTGCAGTTTTCTCTGTTTCAGAGTCTCAAAGAACCACACCTGTTTTACCAGACAGAGCCTGGAAGTAAAGCTTTGTTCTTCTTTTTTGTATTAATTGGCAGTCAGCAAACAGCTTTCAGAGGGGCTACTGTCACCGTGTGCCAGTATGCTGTATCACATTACAGCATTACATACAGCATTAGCATTAGGGATGGGCAACGATTTTCAAATATTCAAATATTTGTTCACTTTGTAAAAATCAAAGGGGTACAATTTTTCATTGTTTTTACCGGTGCCTGGTTGTATATGATATTCCTACCAGACGGTGGCTACAGAGCGTCTTAAAGCTGTTTGCTAACCGCATTATCAAACAGAAGAAGAAGAATGCTAACTGCTTTAAATAGCAAAAGAAGAAGAAAGATTAGTGACAGTCGCAGCGGTTTTCTCTGGTTAACAAGACTGACACACAAATAGGCTGTTAATGGGACAGGTGTGTGTGTGTGTGTGTGTGTGTGTGTGTGTGTGTGTGTGTGTGTGTGTGTGTGTGTGTGTGTGTGTGTGTGTGTGTGTGTGTGTGTGTGTGTGTGTGTGTGTGTGTGTGTGTGTGTGTGTGTGTGTGTGTGTGTGTGGGGATGATTATTCAAATAATCGTTGAATAGATGCCAATGATTATCGAAAAGTATTTTGGCTTACAATGCCCATCCCTAATAAGCATTACATGAACTTTTCAGCTCTTTATAGTTAGTTGTTTTAGACAGTGGTGACATTGGTGTGTAACTTCAGACATTGGCACTACAACATTTTTTTTCCTTTATTTTATTTTATTCTATTTTATTTTATTTTATTCTATTTTATTTTATTCTATTTTATTATATTATATTATATTATATTTTATTTTATTTTATTTTATTATATTTTATTATATTTTATTATATTTTATTATATTATATTTTATTTTATTTTATTTTATTTTATTTTATTTTATTTTATTTTATTTTATTTTATTCTATTCTATTCTATTCTATTCTATTCTATTCTATTCTATTCTATTCTATTTTATTTTATTTTATTTTATTTTATTTTATTTTATTTTATTTTATTTTATTTTATTTTATTTTATTTTATTCTATTCTATTCTATTCTATTCTATTCTATTCTATTCTATTCTATTCTATTCTATTCTATTCTATTCTATTCTATTCTATTCTATTCTATTCTATTCTATTCTATTCTATTCTATCCTATCCTATCCTATCCTATCCTATCCTATTATATTATATTACATTTTATTATATTTCATTTTATTATCTTATATTATATTTTACCCTTGTCATTGCTATTACTATTGTTATTATATTTTTTAACTATGTTAGTACATTGTTGTATTCCCCTGTCCCGTGTTGTAAGCTGCTGTAACAAAAGAATTTCCCTCAACGGGGGACAAATAAAGTGTATCTTATCTTATATCTTATCTTATCTTATCTTTTGTATTATTGACCATAACTAAATCAAACATAAAGCTTTTATTAACTAATGGCTGTTCATATATTTGAAAATCATGACTCATCCCTAATTTGTATCTCTATAAAATATTTCATAATTTAGTTTTGACAGCCATAACCTAAAATAGACCCTAATTTATTTCAGTTATCACTAGGTTAAAGTAAATATTATATTCTTGAGGTCATTTAATGCACTGTTACAGCACATGTCAGTGATGTCACATTCACCAATTCACAGCCTATTCACACACTGGTGGCAGAAGGTGCTATGCTTACTGCCCGTCAGTATTACCTAATCACAGTCACACACACACACACACACACACACAGGAGCAATTTGGGTGTCAGTGTCTTGCCCAAGGGCACCTCAGCATGTGACCGCAGGAGCTTGGCTTGAATTACCATCCTCCTGATGGAGAGACGACCCGCTCTGCCACTGAGCCACAGCCGTGTGGAAACTCAAAGAAACAACTTTATTTTTCAAAGATGCTACGTGACTTCATCGTAAACACAAACATGAATAAGGAAACACAAAACCAGTCGTGACACTGAAACCTGTTGCATCCTCATTGTGTCTGTAGTCCTCTCTGTCTGTGAATCAAGTGCTGAATTTCACCTGCATTTCACTTACAATATGCCCTGGCTCTGTAAGTGAGTGTATTATTCTGGAGCTCAACATACAACATTTTTTTCCAGCTTTTCTGTCGCACACAAGGAGAATGACTCACTGCACTCCCATTTGTGAAGAATCGTGCTGCATGTCACCACTGTCGTGCACACTCACAGACGCACGCGTGCATCTTCCCAAGTTCATCCGTCAGTCAGTCTATTAAGGCCTCTCCGGGCCCCATAATGACTCATTGTTCAGGGATTGAGGGTCACTGATGGCCGGGCCTGATAGTGTCTGCACCATGTCTCCTCGGGTGAACTGAAAGTCTTTTGATTTACATCAGGCTCATCCCTGCCTCCACGTACGTCTCCACAGTGGTGACAAAAGAGCGATGCACATGCTGATTCTTTGCCCAAAGACTGATTGATCTCGTTCGACCCAGATACCAGCAGAAGAGAGACATTATTACCTTTGTTCGGAAGCACAGTGGCACATTTCAAAGAGGCACTGTGGAGGGCGGACTAAGTCACTGGGAGTGTGTGTGTGCCTTTGACTAAACCTTTTGATGACTGCTCCTTCACAGTGGCAGTTAAGAAAGAAAAGGTGATCCTTGTAGACATAAAACCTGCACAAATCTGATTCAGATTTAAAGGGGAATAAGCTGCTATGACATATTAATGGTAATCCAGGCAGATACACTTCTATTCTCTTTTGAATTGAATGTTCCCTCATGATTTTCTTCTTCCCTGCTGTTCTGTCTTTGTGGTTTTATTTGCTCTGTAAAGACAGCCTGAATTCATTCCAGTTGAAGTTCCCGTGGAAAATAGTCACCTCTCCACTTTCTACCAAACGCTGCAGCTGCTAGTTTCACAGATTAAAGCTTTCTTTGTGATTGAGAGTATCTTAATCAATGAATGCAGGTGCCAGAATTTGTTTTTATTTATTCTTTATTTCTTCTGGAATCAAAAGATGCCAAGATCTCAGCCCAGATGAAGAATTTCCTTCCAGAAAGCAGAGGATCAAAAGAGTGAAGATCTTCCAGCTCTGGGAGGGAAAACATAGAACAGCAGAGGGTCAGAGGTGGACTCTTGACATCAAAAAGCACTCATCCAAAAGCAGAGTGAGTGGGATGTGTTGACTAAGATGTCAGGCCTACTTCATTATTGATGGGATTATGGCTCAGTAAATAGGTCTTAGGCCCATTTCCCCTTCACCAGCCCCCTGGGACGGCTCTCATTTTGGAGAAATGTGAAAATGTAGCTGAGACTGAGTGATGAGCTTTGAAACAGAAACACTGCACAGCTATTGGAGCTGTCAGCTCTCACCTCTCTTCTGGTGATTTGAGTGGGGTGATTAATAGCCAGTGAAAAATGGTAGGCTGAGTGGAATCAGGTTACAACTGTTTTCTGTCATATTATGGGAAAATAAGAAGATTAGACCAAGCCCAATATATTTCCAGCGGCTGCCTCACACATCATTTGATTGGAAAATAAGAAGAAACTGGCAAACAAAACTAAAACAAAACTAACTAAGAGCTGCCTTTTGTGATTTTAATCAGAATTTACTGATATTGCAGCTCGGTCGCACACTCGTTTTGTAAAGTGCAGCGACAAACACATCACATTTCTTTGGAAGTGAATTATGTGATTTGCAAAACAATTTCCCTGCAGCTCTGTCTTACGTGATGAGGGAAACCAGAGGACAGGGCGCCACAGTTAGCAAACGAGATACACCCCAAGGGAAGCTGCATCGGCCACACGACGCAGCGGGATCCACTGAAGTCGAAGAAAGGGTATTACTCTTTAATGTTCACTCGTGTGACGTTCAGCAGCGTTACTCAAAAACAACACCTGCAAATGCCTGGATTCAAATTATCAGCTTCACACAAACTGGTCACATTATCACATCAGAAAACAGCTATTAGCTTCTCTGTGCCAATGGGGGTAATTTGAGCATTTGAGGGAATATGGATCCACTAAACGAATGGACTGATAGAAATGTGCAAATTTCATTTGAGATGAGGTTAAAGATCACATTGACTTATGTAAATTCCAAAATGGTATCTTTAAATTCTTTGCATGAAAGCTTTTTTCTCCTTGACATAATTGTTATAATGAACAGGGTTGTGCCCAGGAAAGAAAACAGATGGCTGGCTGCCTCTTTTATGTGAGAAGTCTTGAGAGGGCTGAAGGTGAAGAGTTTGGCAGTGGTGCTGTATTGTGTCAAAGTGAAGTCTAGGTCTATGGTTCTTTTTGTATATTTTGTTTTTTACCCATAGACTGTATAAAGAATGGACGTGACATCACCCATCTGTTCCTGAACTCTGATTTAAAGCCAATCGTCGGCAGGAACCATATTGGAAATGCTGAACTCAATCAAACTTAGTGTGAGGTAAAGAGGCGGGGTTAGCCAACAGCTATGTGTTCCCGCCTGTCAATCAAGTCAGTCATGTCCTTATTTGGGCAAAAACTCATAATCTTAATATCTTCTGAACCGTTGCGTTAGAAAGACATTCACCCCCTATACAGTGTGTGCTGATTAGAGAAATTAGCTACGTAGAACCAAGCAGTTTTTTGAACCAGGCTGTAAACATGTTTATTTCTGCTGTAAAGATCGTCTTCTTTGAATGGGTGTGTATGTGGTTTCCTGTGTTTCTGCAGCCAGCCTCAAGTGGATGCTCGATGAACTGCAGTTTATAACACTTCCTCATGGGCTTCATATTTTGAGACTGGAGGTTGCTGCTTGGTTTTTACCACATCCTTCAGATCAGTTACAAATGTTTATCATGTATAAAGCATAACATCATTTGACCTCAAGTTATATATCTGAAGCATGAAGACATTTTGTACGAGAGTCTGTGCTTTGGTCATTAGAAATAAAAAAAAAAACCCAGAAGTGAGTTGTATTTGTTTGCTTCAGTGGCTATAAAACCATTAAATGGCCAACCACTTAAAGGTACAGTGTGTAGAAATGGTTCGGATTCTTGATTAAAATGCTCCCTTGCTCATACCTCTTGTCGGTGAAGCAACTTTGGCCTTGGAGGACAAAAAGCTGCTATGAACCTCCATCTGTTAGTTTTCACCATCAAGGCAAGGCAGCTTTATTTGTATAGCGCATTTCATACACAAGGGCAAAGCATTGGAAACATCCAAAACATCTTTTAATTGAAATTATTAAATACTAATTAAACACTATCTTCTTCTTTGTTTTCCAACTGGCGTATTTTGGGTGCCAATCACTTCATACAAAAACATTCATGGTTCTAGTTTGTCTTTTTTCTGCTATTGCAGAAACGTGGCGGTGCAAGATGGTGGCCTCAATGGAAGGGGATCCGCTCCTTATGTAGATACCAAGCGGTAACCTCCGGTCTCAAAATATGAAGCCCATGCAGAAGTGTAATAAACTGCAATTCACCAGTTTTGCCCATTTAAGGACATGACTGACTTGACTGACAGGCAGGAACACATAGCTGTTGGCTAGGAGGCTCAAACCCCTCCTCTTTACCTCACACTAAGTTTGGTTGAGTTCAGCATTACAGATACTACGTCCATTACTTATACAGTCTATGGTAGATATTAAAGGTTAATCCTAAGTGCACAAAAGCAATCTGTAACCAGCTCAGGCGTGTTGATTTAGCCTTCAAGTAGTTCTTAGGGCTGGTGATGCTAGCACCGCTAATGTTAACCACGCTCTGCAAACCCATTGAACATTGTTAACCTCAAACTTTGTGATCCTGTGTTTAGCTGTGTGCTCAGTGTTGAGTGTTTTCTTACCTTTGGACTGGTCACTCAGTCAGAATTGAATTTTAGTTTAAACGACTTTGTAGTTGTACATTGCTGACATCTCTTTTAGCCAAACTATCAGGATGTTTGAACGTTTGAAAAGATGGTGGCAAGAGGTAAACTGAAGTTATTACTATTCATTGATTTGACATCCTGTGACAATCCGTTTCAAAGTGGTCCAGGTATGCTTCAATATTTGACACACTGACCAACATGAAGATGCAAACAACACAGCTATTAAAGAGCCAGGCTGCTAGCATGACATTACTTTGGATTAAAGTGTCATCACTTAAGCACTGGGCCTTATTTGGGCTTCCATGTGACATCTTGAAATGTAACTTGCATTGTGATAAACCTGATCGTCAGAGGCAGTTTCATATCTGTCAGTAGTTTCTCTTCTTCTAGTTGCAAACTCTCACACCTACACAGCGCTGTAAAGACCAACCTTACCTTTTAAATTGAAAGAAGTTGCTCTATGGTATTGCTCTTTCTTCCTGGCACCATCACAACACAGTGGTCTTTTATTTCTTACATAAAAGCTGTAGATTCCCACAAAGACAGGTCTCTGTTTTCAGGCTCTTACGCATCATGTGGCTTCCTCACACAGCGACTCCCTCTTGGTCGACACCCGGCATGAAAATTTGATGTTTCTACATTACGTCGAGCAGAAAACAGAAATGTGTAACAGAACAGGTGAAACAGCCGGCCAGCTTCTTCCCTCCCTTGTTAAGGCATAATACATTTCACTGTCATCTCTAAAAGCTGCAGCATGCTTATCTCTCGCACTGAGAGAGGATTTAAAGGGAGAGCTTTGTTGGACACATTGAGCTTTCCATGTTTCACAATGAAATATCGCCAGCTTTTTTTAAGAGCTGCCTGGAGCCATGTTTCACCACCGCGCTGCTCTCTTTTACTATGATAGTTGTCTGTCAGGGAGCTCATTTGAGGCTACTGTATGTGCTGCTTTGTCTCCTGAAGACAGGGAGAGTCTGTTAAATTCATTGTATCGTTCCCCCTGCAGCACGTGCATTACCTTACCTGTCTAGACGTCTCCTGTCTTTGGGATTTATTCCATGAGCATATGTGTAATGCAGTCAGCTGTGTGAGACTGTGCCGCACAACCAGACATGTCAGTTGCACTACATGTCAATGAGAAGACAATTTTGCCCATTTTTTCCATGTAAATCTGTCATGAATATCATCCCCGGCAGCCGATTCCTCTCCCTGTCTGAGGACACATTTAGTCACAGCTCAGTAATAACTGCATGCTCACAAGCTATCATGTGTACAACCCGTGTGTGGATGCATCTGGGAGTGTTTTCACCCATTATTTTAGCCAGAGATAAATCTGATCTCCAACCACCTTCCTCCTGTAATAAATCTTCCTCTCCTCTCACAATGATGATTGATGGGCACGGCACTAAAGGCACACACACTGCTAAGATAAAGAGTGGAGTACTACAAAACAGAGGGGGCAATAATGGCTGCTCTGAGCCAGACATTACGCTTGACTGTTGCAGCACTTGTGCTATTTTTTTGTCTTAATCACTCTGTTCGAGGTGTTTCACAGCTGGAGGAAACGAGCAGTCGAGCTACTACTCAGCTTTTAGGGAGATTTGCTCTCAGTGAAGGATTGTGTCTGTCTTTTTAAGTGGAACAATCTGGTGAAGCTCATGAATCTGAAGCAATCTGGAGAGCTGGTGAGGCAAACATTGACAAAAATACCAATCAACTAAATAAATTCAGCTTTTAAAGAAGGTGCAGTGTGGTTTTTGGCCTAATGGCCTTGTACTTGGAGAACTGTAATTGTGGCAACATGGAAACAAATTAAATCAATCAATCAATCAATCAATCTTTATTTGTATAGCGCCAAATCACAACAAACGTTATCTCCAGACTCTTTTACAAACAGAGCAGGTCTAGACCACTCTATGTCAAATTATGAACAGAGACCCAACACCAAGACAGGATAAGACTCAGTCTGACCCCACCTTAATCCATCATGAGCATTGCACCTCACAGTATTTAGCTAGTTACAGCGGAGAGGACAAACTTCCTTTAACAGGCAGAAACGTCGAGCAGAACCAGACTCATGTTAGACAGACATCTGCCTCGACTGAGTTGGGTCTGGAAAGAGGGATAGAAGATAATAAGAGACAGAAGGAGTGGTGATACTGATGAGACGAGTAGTAGTAGCTGTTGCAGCTGGAGTCCAGCACGTCTGTATCAGCTGGAGTCTTGAACGTCCACAGCAGGAGGACGTCTACGGCAGCTCAGAGGAACCTACGAGACAAGGGAGCTCAGGGACTCCAGAAAGGTCTATGGTTAGTAACCTTAATTGGACATGAAGAGTTAAAGTAAGAGATGAGGGGGTTGGGGTGAAGGGGGTGAGATAGGATCCCAGTGTGTCAGGGCGCCAGTTCCCCCGGCAGTCTAAGCCTAAGACAACATAACCAAGAGCTGGTCCAAGCCTGATCCAGCTCTAACTATAAGCTTTATCAAAAAGGAAAGTTTGAAGCCTACTCTTAAAAGTAGAGAGGGTGTCTGCCTCCCGGACCCTGATTGGTAGATGATTCCAAAGGAGAGGGGCCTGATAACTGAAGGCTCTACCTCCCATACTACTCAAATTCAACTCAAAACAGGGGATGACCAAGATCAGCCAGGTTAAACCCTCAAACAGACTCAGAGCTGATGTCACACCTGTGTTTCCGGGTCAAAGCCCCTACCTTGGATTACATTTCCAATATGCCATAAGGCTGTGCACCTTGTTGTTTCTAAAGCCACACTTCCACCAGATCTGTGTTCGGCCCATCTCCCCTCAGTTGCACTTTGGCTCCGTGCTCTCTCATCCATCAACACTCACCGGCTGGCCTGCACCGAGCAGCGATGCCAGACACCGTCGGAGCAGAGACGGAGCAAACACAGATCTGGTGAAAGTTCCTCCTGACAGATCAGAGTCTAAATTTTGTTTCCAATATTTAATGTCATGAGAGAGAGAAGAAGAGTTGATTCTTTAAGTAAGTAGATTGGTCCCTCAGTTGTGATGCTGAAAAAAAGAGTGTATACACCTTATTGAGCGTTTGTGGAAATCCATCTCTGTAGTTCTGTGTAGAGCCCTTTTTCCCTCTCCTTATCTGTGGCTGTATCCCTGAATGATTTCATGTGCAGTCATTCCAGTCCAGTCAGAAGAAGTACAATGTTATTACCATGAAGCCGTGTCTCTGTCAGTCATTGAGTTGACAGCAGTAGAGAGACATTTGCAAAGAACAGAACCAACTATTCAAGTAAGGATGAACGCATCTTTCTGTTCCTGTCCAGCTCTGAACCCCGACTCATTCAAACGCTGTTCAAACCACACCTTTTATATTCTGGTTTTACAGACCTGTGCCATTTCCTTCAGTACAACACGTTGCTGAACATAATGAATGATTGTAACATTATGCACGACTGGATGGCATCGTTCCAGACCTTTCACCTTACGTGTAATTCATTGACTGACCTTTGATCAATGAGTCTGAGAGGTCAGAGAGTAGCTCATTGAACAAACTGGATCAGGGCTGGAGGCAGTTGGTGAAAGTGAGCTGGATTTGTAGTCTGTTCATATGAATGTCTTCACAGAAGACTTCATGCAAGGTATATTTGATGAACATTTGTTTCCTGTTCTTTAAGGTTTTCTAAAAATGGAATCAATTTGTGCTAATCTTCTTTATTTCCCTGATTGTTTTGGCATAAATGTTCGGACATAGATTTGTCTTGCTAACTTTCCTGATATGAATATGTAAATGCACGCTGGAAACTGGATAACTACTGATAGATTTTCCTCAAAGAGTTAATTTTTGTACGTGTTTTTCATGATCTAGTTGTGTGCAGATGTCACGCTCACATGTCAGAGCAGTAACATGCTCACATGTGTTTTAATTAGGTGGAATAAGGCTCCACTTAACACAAATACTAAAATACTGCCAGTCTCCATGGGAACTTTCCTTTGCTATTCATCACTTTCATTTTTAAATTTTTTGTTTACTGTCATGTCATTCCAAAATGAGCTAATTACAGCAAAGGAAGTGTGTCGTACTGGGAGAGACGGCAGGGGGTCTCAGTAGATTTCTGATGGATTAACATGCCTGTTTACTTTAGCTCCAAAGTGTTGATTTATTAATTCCTGGTGTATTTCTGCTGGCTGGAAGTCTTTGACAGTGATGTGCAAAGCGGACACTTTCTTCTCCGTCTTTCATCAAACATGCGTTAAATTAGTCCAGGAAGTTAAGCAGATGGCTGACACTCTATTTCCAGCTCGGTTTTCAAGTCGCACAACTTCCTTCCACCACCTACGCAACAACTGAACTTTTCATACTCAGGAACTTTCATGCTCTTTGTGTGCTTTCGCTCCGATAAACTTCAGTAAACATCAAAATCAATGGTGAGAGACGTAACTCTGACTGCTCTGAACACTGTTTGTGTTGTAGACTGTTGACCTGTACTTGGCTTTCCCATTTGTGATATGTAACCTTCCTTTTCGGGACAGCGTGGTACGGCAGGGTGGAAGTAAAGCTTGTGTTCCTTTTTTTTTTATATCAAATATAATCTGCTCTTAAAGTCCACTCCACTGCAGAGTGAATTTATTACAGATAAGGATGCCATTAGGAGATCCATAAACAAACAACAACATGGTTTAACACTAGTAACAGCCAGTCATAATTATCGGGGGTTTTCAAGTCCATATCCAGAGTTAATGGGTGGTCAGTCTCAAGTCACTCAACATATTCTGCCACTATTTTCATGACGCATTGAGGCTCTCCAGAGTGAAATATACATCCTGTGTGTAAGTTTGACAAAGCAGATATCTGACCAGTTTAATATATGTTTTATAACATTTCCTTTAAGGTAAAGGACCATGAACATTGTCAGATACAATTAACTTTATTATTAATAATAATAATAATAATAATAATAATAATAATAATAATAATAATAATGATATTAATACATTTTATGTATAACATACTTTACATTAAGGGTAAATCTCAAAGTGCTACAAAAACAGACAATAAGAACAAATGTGAAGAAGTAAACAATTCCAAATGTCCAAATTTTAAAAATCACAGATAAAATAAAAACAGCATGGGAGATCAGGTAAAACTAGGAAAATAAGAGTCCTTCGTTCCTTTTTGAAGGAGTCTGTGTGGGGGTCTGTGGTGCTCTCAGATGGTCAGAGTGGGCATTCTACAGACCCAGCACAGTGGAAGGCCCAGTCTCCCATGGTGTGGGGTTCGGTTCAGGGACAATAGAAGCGGTTTGTGTTGGTGGAGCAGAGGGTTCTTGTAGTGGTCTGTTGTAACTTTATTTTAATGGGTACCATCTATTACCTGGAGGGCCTTAGATTTCGAACAAATTGCATTGGCGTAAAGAAGTTCAAATAAATGGACTCTTGAGTAGAGATGTGCACATTTAGCCCATTGAACCTCATCACTAGAAGTTTGAAATATTTATGTAATTTTTGCCAAAAATGCTGCTCATGTTGTGTCCAAGCTGCAGCACAGTCACTCACCACTCACCGTGCTGTAGCTACAGTTAATGGCTACTGTCAATGCTAGAATGATCTACAACCTGGATGTGACCACGCATATACTGTATGACAGATAACTTCCTGTGGTGCAGTGGGGCAGTACATTACAGTCCATTTGAATTGTGTGTGTCTCATTATTGTGGCTTTATATGGGACCTCAGAATCAAAATTTCATTCCATCTCATGCGACAGCCTGTTTTGGTATGACAATAAAAACCTTGAATCCTACATAGATCTAAAGCTGTTTCTCAGCTGTGTCTGTATAAACTGGCATACAACCACTCAACTGGAGCAATGCATAAATAATCAGCACAGGAATGTGGACGCTAACCTGCAAGGCTGGAGGTGTTAGCACCAGTACAGTTAGCCACGCTGATTACCCACAGTTATTAATTTTAAATCCAAATCTGAATGGGTGAAACCCAAGCATGGATCAAAAGATGTCTGCTTTATTATGAGGTTGTAAGGTGTTGGAGTGAAATGCAAATCCCTCTCTTCTGGTTCCACAATGATAATAATTATTAGATTCAAGGCATATAGTGATGTGTTCAATGCTACAACAGTTTCTATGAAATATAAAACAACCATTTTCGTACATTAATGAAACATATTGTGATATATTGATTCATATCACCTGTACTGTGATTGATATCTAATCAACACCTAATCAATGAAACCTAATACGGATTCACTGTAAGTCAGTTATGACACCATTCAGTCACACCTCAAATCTCCCGCTCTGAGCACACACATCTTCATAATCAGCAGTGATTATCAAACATCACCAGGACAGACTGTTAAAGATGGGTTGATAATCACTGAGAGCTGAACCTCTTATGGAAACACTACGCTACATCTTAAGACACTCCAGTGTTGGCTAGCTTTGTTTGTCTCAGAGCCTTCACATGACTCAGAAATGGGATGATGAAACAACATGCAAATTGAACCATTACCACATATAATTCATATAAGCAAATAAGATTAAATATATAGAAGAAATATCAATGACAAGACTCCATTAAGATGCATATTAAACGCTTGCTTCATTGAGGTTGAGAGCTACTTGTACATGATGTGCAAATACTTTGGCTGGTTGTAAATTACAGTACATTCTTTGAAAATACAACATATAGTGCTTCAGTCTTTTTCTTGTGAGAGGTTTTAATCTGTCCCATCATCCATGTGGACAGTATTGACTTCATGGATACTGCTGTCCCTTGTCCAGATCCTTCAAAACCCATTTACAAGATGTGTGAGATGAGGTGCTCAGGAAGTCACTGTCGGTTAATAAAATGCAACCCAGGAGAGTCGGCACTGCCGGCAGTTTCCCCAGCAGGGATGCTTCAGAGCAAGAGCGGGGGCATTACTCTTTAATGCCTGTGTTGGATAACCGGCTAGCTAATTTATAGAGGCTTCTTAAAGGTCAGCCAATAGGCCAGGAATACATATTGCTGGAGGTTATTGCCAATACTGCTAAATTGCAAATGCTCCCCTGGTCTTCAGACAGACATGAGACACAAAGATATATTCAATGTTTGCTCTCTCTATTAATCAAAATCCAATCCATTTACTGAACAGTAATGTCTGTATTTTGGCCAGATATTGGCAGTTTTATTGAATGTCATCATTAGCCTTTGCGTTTGTGTGGGTGGGCAGACGTTTCATCTTTAGAGGCTTTGCTTTCTTTGCTTTGCTCTCATTTGGACTTAGTTTTTCCATTAACAGTATTTGATTTAAAATTCTTTTGGTCTCATTGAAGGTTTTTAGGGACTAATACCGAGCGTGTGCAGGCTCTGCCTTAGAGGGAATGTGCCAAGAATGAGGCTGGCCAAACATCTTTTGACTGAGACGGCATTTTGTTCAGCAACCCTTGTTTCCCTTCATGGCGTTAATTTGTTTCAGCTAATTTCACAGTCTGCCTTAGTGCAACTGGGAGCAGGAAAGCACAGGCTTTGCTTTAAATCTCACCCACAAGAGGATTTGTTTACCTCAAATTCTTAGTAACAGCTGAGCTGAATCTGCTGCCTTTCTTCTTCTGGCCCCTGCACTCATTTGTCAGAGAGTACTCGAGCAAGCAGGGACACGAGGAGTCACGAATCATGTTTGGCTTTGAAGGTAACCTCCTAAAAGGATTGGTGTGTGTCTCTAGCAGAGTTCTTGTATGTACATTTGCTTCTGAGACAACAAGCCTAAACCTCTCATGTCACATGCTGCAAACAGGAATAATTTTACCCCAACCAGGAAGAAACTATCAGATCAAGTTAGAGCTGGGTGATACTGAAAATGATAATATCACGATCAAATGTTTCACATCAGTGGATATATAATTATCTTGATAAATATCAAATCATTATTTCATTTAAATTTAAAGTCAGATTTTTGCTCCTGAGTGAAAGTTGAAGACAGTTTGTTAGTTTGTATCTGGATTTAGTTTCTGATGAACTTCTTGAATCCATCATTTCTGATGGTGCTAACAGGAAGCAGGTCTTTAATGTAAGATGAGATTTTTGTGAAGTTTTAGTTTGTACATTCTTATTTTTCTCAGGTTTAGATTATTTCCATAATTTGATTTAAATTTACAACAAACATATATCAAACCTTGTACTGTATCAGTTTAGTAGAGTATTGTTTTGAGTTGTGCTCTCCCCTTTAAGATTACTAAGGGTTACAGGCAGAGTGATGTTGTTTCCCACAGTGCAGTGAATGCATCACGGTTATTCAGGGTTCAGTTGTCCCACGGTCGAGTTGGACATTAACCCTTCAAGACCTAGACCATTTTTGGGGGCGCCAGACTCTCCTGTATTTTTCTAACCTATTGAAGCACTCAGCATCAAGTGCCATATATCATTTTATTCAGGAGAACCTTATCTTTCACTGTGCTGCATTTAAAGTACCAGTTTTACTTAAGTATTTTCATCCATTATCAGACAAAACTAAAGTTTTTTAAAAATCGTCTGGAAATTTAGGTCATTTTTTACTGTGAACTCAGAGAGAACATCAGGAAGTTTTGTTTTGTTTTGTTAGAAAGTTGTACTTAGGTGTTTTAGACTTTCAAATAAATGTTGAGCTTATTTGCATAATTTGATTTAAATGCAATCCCCTTTAAGGTTACTAAAAGTTACAGGCAGAGTGATGTCGTATCCCACAGTGCAGTGAATGCATCACGGTTATTCAGTGTTCGGTTGTCCTACAGTCGTGGTGGACATTAAACGTGTTCACAGCAGACGTTATCTCTGTGCTCTTCCTTTACCCACATCCTGAAAGTAGATTTAATGAAGTGTATGAGGTTAATAGTTAAAGCAGAGTCGACACAGTGTCAGACTAACGACTCTGCTTTGAGCTGCTAGGTTTTGAGTTTTCTTCAGAGTCGTTTGTCTCAGCTGTGTTTACATTCAGCTCCAAACGTCTTTAAGCCCCGCCTACCTCTCACCCTGTGACATGATTGGCTGTTCAATGCCGTCTTCTTCTTCTTTCTAATGTTGGTTGGCAGCTAACGTTTAAGGCTCATTAGCGCCCCCTCTATTTTTAGTGGCTGGGAGGTGCAATTACAGGTGTATTTATATTGAGTATTTATCGAACATTTGTTATATTTATATTGAGTAAAATTATATCGTGATAATTATAGTTATCAAATTATCGCTCAGCCCTAGATCAAGTGTTTACATGGCTAACGGTTATCAAAGAGCATATAAATCACCTCTGTTCATAGCATGAAATGTCTTTCTGAATGGGCCGGATCTAACCCGTCTGCATTTGTATTCTGATCAGGCTGTTATTCTGATTACAAGTGGTTCATGTGGACATAGCATCTTTCTGCTTCTTTTTAATATCATACATGGCATTATAGCAGCTTTACAACACAGAAATAATGTAAATGTCCAGATTCCAAATGAGGAGCAGACACTCTCCTTTCTCCTGTGCCCTTTTGTTGTATTATGTTGAAGGTAAACTTTGGTCTTTTGAGGCTTCTGTTAGTGCAGAAGGTATTATCTGTGCATCCTCTCATGTAGCCTTAGTGTATTATTTGTGCATGCTGGGTCAATGATTGCGGTGGCCAACCTGCTGAGAATCAATCCCAGGGTGTTATTGGAAGTCTGGCATTGATCACTACGTTGGCATTTAAAAATTGAGACATATACCCCTGGTGCCACTGCTCCACAATAGAAGCATTGTGAAATGGTGGCAATGGCTGATTCACTTAAATGACATCCAAACACAGGGATTTTAAACCAATGATACATATTTTTCTGGTAATATTCCAATGATTTGCAGATTTTCCCCTCATCCACTCACATGTTTTAATTTGATCAGAGG
>NC_048276.1:35386679-35443524 GCF_009762535.1 Notolabrus celidotus | reverse complement strand
CCTCATCCACTCACACGTTTTAATTTGATCAGAGGGTTTCCGGATTAGCATCCCGGGTTCTTTCAGGGACCTTTCCAGCCAATTCAGATGGGCTGGCTGGCCTACCTGCAGCCAATCTGCTACTTTATAAATATCCTGCCAATGGTTCTGGACAGCTATTATATCTCCTTTGGCTCCCTCTCAGCAGTAAATGATTCTCAATTTTGCTATACTCAAGATGAAAAATGTATAAAAAAGACTTCCTCAAACCCACACCGTGAACCATAATAATACCTGAAGTATCCATGAAAAGCACTATTGAAGACTGGGCTTTAGTACAGGTTTGGACGGTCTAAAGTAGATGGAGGGTCACTATCACCTAAGGAGTATTAGCAGGGGTTTAAATATCAGCGCAGTTTATGGCTGATTATAATGGTCGTTGTTACTGCAGATTGTAAAATATCCAGCTGTGTTCACTTAGGAGTCCAGCATAGATGAGTTGTAAGATCAGAGGAGAAAAAAGAGAAGGGGATTATTTCAGCTCCCTTAAAGAAAAGTATTACTATGGAGCTTCTTCTGTCTAATGCACATCATACATTAAGTGCATCCTATGTAGGATGTTTGAAATGTTAAGTGTAAGGCAAGGGTTAGAAAACTCCTCAAGTGCTGTGTCCATGTAATGCTAGAGTGGTCTATACATCAGCAAACTACATTAGTGTGTAAATAACGACAGACTCTTGGAGGTCAGTTATCTACCAACATGTAAAAAAAAATAACATTCTCAGAAGACAGTTAATGTGTATGACTGTGCAGCTACAACAATCTGAAAAACATTGTGACAGTGTAAGATGTCTATAAAAACAGATCTTGTTATTTTCAAATATATGAACCTTATATTTATTGGTTAAAAAAAAAGTGCAAAGAATATTGAAAGTGAAAAATAAGACTGATTCTTGAAAAATATGTGCAAATTTGGAATTTGATGCCAGCAATATGCCTCAAACAAGTTGGGACGAGGAGATCAAAACACTGAAAAAGTTGTAAATGCTTAAAAAAAGAAATAAATGAAAAACACCCGGAGGAACATTTTCTAACTAATGAAGTTAATTATCCGCAGGGTGGTAACATGACAAAAGTAAATATAGGGAAAAGATTCACGATAATGAACAAAAAGATCAACAGTTGTAGAATAATGGCCTTCAGATGACACTGCTTCAGAAACAGACATGTCTCTGTAGTGGAAATCACTGCATGACATCAAAATCATCAGTCTATTGCTGCATCCACAGTTTCAGGTGAAAGCTGAAATCAGAGGAAACCATGAATGAACATGATTTAGAAAGACCCTTGACTTCTTAGGGGACTGAGGTGAAGTGGAAAATTGCCCTGTGGTACGGTCTGAAGAATCAAAACTCAACTTTAATTCTGTGTATACATGATTTTCATGCCATCAATATCTTAATGTATCAACATTTAACACAACGTCCCAATTCTTTTGGATTTGGGTATGTATATTAAACTATAATATATAATTTGAAATTGGAATGATTTGATTCACATTTTTTTTAAGTGTGCTTGCAACTACTGCTGATCCCTGAGTATTGCAGGACTGTACCAGTACATATGCATTGATAAAGCAAATCCAGGCCTAGCCACTTTGAATAGCACACAGACATAAAGCCATCAGTGACTTGGTGTATGTCTAGTAGTAGGAAAAGTAGCAGTCCCTTAGTGTGAAGAAACTCAAATTCTCCCAAATGTCCCTGAAGCCAAATTCTCCCTAAAAAGGTTTTCATGGTGGATGTTTCATTCACTAAAATGAGGTACCATTACCATGCTCTCTGGTTGGATTCATTAGCACACTGATCATATTGAAAAAAGATAACAAGCATGAGATGAAAGGACTGGATTTTATTCCCTGCCTTCATACCCACAAATTAGGCCTCCACAAGAAACAAAACATCCATCTGTGTTGTGCGCAGTGCAGATAATGATTTAGGAATGATTCTGTATTTTTGATTTCTGTTAAAGTAAGGCTGGGGAAATAGAAAGAAGAAGAGATGAAATTGGGGAATCTGACCTTTGCTTGAAGCGCTTGCTGTCGCATCACATGGATACACCATTTGTATCTCTGGTGGAACTTGGTTCCCTTCTGTTGTCCTGCTGAGAATAAATGAAGCTTCTTCAGGACTCGCGCTGCGTTTCTGGAACTGACTGGAACACTCTGAAGCACTGAAATTGGCATGAGTTCCTCCATACTAAGTACACCACGCATTAGGCAGGCTCCCCTTCAGTCCGCCAAGTCCATTTGGCTAATGGCACATTTTCACCCACAACACCCCCCCTTAAATGCTGGAGCAGGAGAGTCTGATGTCTTAGACATGAATATTTCGTAAATGTCAGGTGACTGTGTTAACTGCCAGCAGATTTAAATCACCATAAAATGCACATCTTCTTTAAATTGACCCACACTGTGTCCTCACAATTCTCATACAGTCTGTCCTTGTGGCTGATTGCTGTACTTGTTCTATGGAGCTAGATTATGGACAATATGTTTGTTAATTAGAAAAACTAAATTGTAAAAATGTAATAAACTAAATTATGAAGGTAACAGTTAAAGTTATATCATTGCAATAATTAAAAAATAATATTAAAATTAGAAGAAAATACCCAAAAAACCAACAAAAAACCCTAAGTGTTTAATTTTTTTCAGATATCTTCCTATTTTGGACTCATGTTTGATACCGATTCACATAACATGAGGTTTTTCAATTTATTCACATTTATTTGAGATGTTCTATTTATTTCATTTGAGATGTTTTTTTATTCTTATTTTATTATCTTTGTTTTTATTCAGACTGTTGGCCCTCCTCCAGCATGGACGGGGGGTTGGCTGATCAGAAACAAAGGGAGGGCTTTTTCTTTTTTGTGAGTGACATAGAGGGCTGCCGTCTTTTTTTTGTCATGTTGGGTCTAGGGCAGGGGTTCCCAAAGTGGGGGTCAGGACCCTCTGGGGGGTTGCGAGACACAAATGGAGGGTCATGAGATGTCTTCCAGAATGTTCTTTTTCTTAATTATCTAAAAATAGTAATTCTCTTCTCAATAGAAGTCATTAAACTGTTACACAAACATCTCAGAATTAGTGGTCTGTCCTTGCCCTCTTGTCCTATATGGAAAAAAAACCCTTATTTTCAGCCGGTAATAAACCTCTCTCTAATGAAACATGGCAAAGCCAAAATATTTTTAAACTAGGTCAGTTATTAAAAGATGGAAATATAATAGACTTTCATGAATTTCAGACAGATAATGGTTTAAATAATTCAGACCTTTTTCAGTACTTGCAGCTTAAATCTATTTTACGTAAATACAAATTTAAAAACATTACCCTAGGTAATAATAAAACAACTGATAATCAATTAAGAGATGCAGCCACTGGCAAAGGAACTGTTTCTAAACTATATAGATTAATGTGCCACATTCGTTCTGACTGTCATGCACCTGTGTTATCTCAATGGGAGAAAGATCTGGGCGTTCCCCTCAAAGCAGAGCAATGGGAAGCAATTCTAAGACGTTCAAACTATTTGTCAAAATGTGTTAGATACAAGTTAATCCAAATGAAGATTCTGTGGAGGTCATACATCACCCCACAAAAACTGAAGAAAATGAATTGTCATGTTTCAGATCTGTGCTGGCATGGCTGTGGGATGACGGGAACACTAATGCATCAACTATGGCATTGCCCAGAGATCCAAAGGTTCTGGATTGATGTTAAAGATTTTTTTGTGCAAAATATTTGATATCAATATATCATTATGTCCTACAGTGGCCCTACTGGGAAACAAGATAGATGGAATAACATCCAGAGAATTACAACACTTGATCACGTTAGCATTTCTATCTGTAAAACGGACAATTTGAATGAATTGGAAGGTAAGAAAGGCAAAATGTTTTGATATAGACAGCTGGCTTAAAGATTATTTAGAACTGATATCTATGGAGCAAGCAGCATCAGCACTTGTAGATCCAGGCAGTGGCCACAGAGGCTCTTTGAATTTTATTTTATCAGTGATGGATAAAAGACCTTGATGGCTCCTATTGATACTTGACCTGAGTTTTAAACCCCATGAATTCTTGAATGAACATGAATGTATACATTTTATTTATTTATTTATTTTTCAATTTTCTTTATCTATACACTGAACAATATTTACGCTCCACCCCTTGCTCCCATGTCTTGTCCTGTTGTAGGTTGTCAAGTTTATTTGTTTGTATGTATATTTGTTTGGTTGTTTAGACCTTGTCCAGTCAGAGTTGTGTTGTTGTATTATTATTTTGTGTAATAAAAAAAAAAAAAAAAAATTCTAAAAATAGTACATTTTACCCATTATAGTAAAAGATATTGTTAAAAACATCAGCTAAATTTATTGAACCGTATTGCGTTCACATGAGAAAAAAAATTCTGCTCTGTTTTTCTGAATGAAGAAGTTAACTATCTCATAAATTCTGAATTAACGAGATAACTATCTTGGAAATATGAGAAAAGTTTTTGTAAATAAAAAAATCTGCTCTGTTTTTCTGAATTAACCACACACCTCTATAATCAAATCCCAATAGCACGTCAAGGCCACACAAGGAAGTAAAGGTTGTTCAGTTGAATCCAGTTTTATTTTTCTCTGGTTTTAAGACATTGGGAGAAACTAGTGTCTCTAACTAACATAGATAGTATTGTGATTAGCTTATCAACTTTGTGCAGGCAGCTGTTAAGATGTAAGGCCCGTTCTGAGGAATCAGAGCAGATTTTTTTTTTTATTCAGAGAAACAGAACACTTTTCTCATAATTCCAAGATAATTAACTCGGTAATTCAGAAAAACAGAGCAGAATTTTTTTCCTCATGTGAATGCAAGACGCTTCAGTATGAATTTGAAATAAAACCTTGAAAGAAGAACATGTAATGAGTTTTCTGCCTTTCTTTCTACCAGATGACTCCTAAGTTTAGGGTTAGTGAACAGTTAATTATCTAAAGCAGGCATGTCCAAAGTACGGCCCGGGGGCCAATTGCGGCCCGAGGTCCCTTTATTTATGGCCCCAAGCTTCCATCTTAAAATGTGTTATTTATAGCAAAGAAATGAATCACCTTCTGAATCATTTGTACATTTGCAGTTTCTTTCAAGCGCTGAATCAAAACTAAAGTCAATCCAGAAACATCTCAAAAACCTTCATGTGGACTACTTGTATAAAAGCCAAAGCACAGGGGATTCTGCAAGACGGCAATACAGAAGAAACACAAGAACTCTTAAAGCTGACAGGTTTTCAAATGAATGTTTTTATCATGATGTGAAATCTGATGTTCTATCAATGTTCTTGATAAGTTCAGAAGACACAAAAGAGGACACAAGACAAGGTCAAAATTATGAAATTGTGCAGAAAAGGCAAAATTTGGTGCATAAAAATTTTTCAGAATGCAGGAAAAATAATTATTTAGTTATAAAATGTCGTCTGCTGGTCAGAAAAATCTTAAAAACAACATGAAAAAGAAGTGATGAAATCAAGATCGTGATCCTGCCATAGGAAAATAATGATACAATATTTTTCCCACATTGCCCGACTCTAATAAAAAGCATTTTCCTCCAGAAGATAAAGTTTGCTAATGTTTACATGGCATGTGGAGAACTGAGGACTACCTAGTTACTGTTTCATTGAGAAAAATTTTTTAAATATTGTTATTAAATTGATATTTCATAATATAACTTTTAGGATTCCTAAGTCTCAGTAGGAGCCGCTGGCCCTGAGGTATTCTGACAACAACATATGTGGCCCTCTTTGAAAAAAGTTTGGACACCCCTGATCTAAAGCATCAGTAGCAGCAGGTTAATTCATAACAGCACAGGAAACACAGACACATGCTCATATAGGTAGGGTCATTTTCTGCAGACCAGCTAAATGAAGACACATTCAATCACTTTGAGGGACAGTGGGGGTCGCGAGTCTTTGGCACCAATATTTTGGGGGTTACGTGCTGAAAAGTTTGGGAACCCCTGATCTAGGGGATATAGGTAATGGGATAGGTTATAGGTGTCAACACTTTTTAATTTATGTATTCCATTATTTGGCCTCAATTTGGCTCCATAGAGTCAAGGCTGACTGATCAAAAATGATAGGCTTCTTCATTACTTGATTTTTTGTTCTTTCCCCAGCTTTTACTTGTCCACCACTTTATTGTCCCTGTTCACGCACCGTTTAGACTGCTCATTGACCTGTTTGGGTTTATACTGGGGTGTTTAAGTGAAAGCAATCCCTGCCTCTGAAATGTGCCGGCAGCTGTTTCATTTGCTCGTGTGCCTCAGAGGAGGTTATTCCAGCTACAAGTTGACTTTGGCTACCTGCTGAAAATGAACTGGAGTAGCTCAGTGGCTGCTTTTTTAAAAGGGTGAATCTGCTTGTCTCATGATTCCAGCCTTCTGGACAGATACTGAGCCTGACAGGTCAGCCAATTTGGATGTTTTTCTGGCCGGAGAGCAGAGGACTGTGGGTTTCCTCCTGCTCATCACCGGCGACGCTGCCCGTCAACACGTGTCCATCAAGTGCAGCCATGTTGTCACATTCTGCTGCTTTCATATTGGAGAGTGCTGATTCTCGGGCGTTCTGACAGCTGCTACTTGTGTAATCTCTGTGTCTGCTCTATCAAATGATTTTTGGACTAATTGGCGCTCTCCTCACATAACCTCTGAAAGGCCATACACAAAAAGCTAAATATCTTACTCCCTGATTTGCTGCTGTGAAAGCTTTAGTTGTGCTACTGCTTAGTGGTAGAATTAACACAGTATCAAATTAGCAGCTCACGGTCTAGCTTCCTAACTATGCTTTCAAATTGCTCCTTAAATTGTCATTATTGTGAAACAAATAGAGCTTTTAATTAAGACGCCTAACAAGTTTGTTACAGCCATATCAAATGGGATAAATAACCACCTTCAAACTAGCTCCTGAGGGCTGTAATTCCACCACATTAAATGTGTCCTGACTGATAACACTTTGCACTGGCCGAGCATTAAGAGATGTTTTCAGGAGCAACTGAGATATTAATGTAAGATCAATACAGTCCTTCATTACAGAGGCATAATGGGCTGCGTGTACAGTAAGTAGCTCTTTGTTGATTCCTGAAATCACAGGTGAAGTATCAACACATTTTTGCCTGGGTTTAGTGGACAGCGTTAAAACCCTTTTATGCCCAGAAGATAATGAGCCATCAAGACAATTACAACTTCCTATTAGACACTGCTGCTAATAATACAACCAACTATTAGAAAAATGAGTGTGTTCACAAGAGAAAACACTTAAACAGGTTAAAGTCTCTAAAACTGTTCATTATTTGTATTCATATGGTGAATGAAGTAATGTTGAAGCTTTGAAAGGGTTCAAGTCTTGAAAAAGGTTATTTTTCTTCTTTTTAAGTTGTATTTTTGCCTTTATTGGACAGGACAGCTGAAGAGAGACAGGAAATGTGGGGAGCAGAGAGCGGGGGAGGACATGCAGCAAATGGTCAAGGCTGGAAGCGAACCTGCGACCTCTGTGACGAGGGCCACAGCCTCTGCACATGGGGTGCGCCTAGACCGCTAGGCCAACGGTGCCCCAGAAATGTTCTTTTTAACTATTAAATGAAGTTTTAACTTCTTCAATTGTTGAAAAGTAGTAAGTTAGTGAACTATAATGTTGTGTCAGTCTTGGTATGTCTAAAACAGTGGTACTCAAACTTTTCAGCCCGCGACCACCAAAATATAGGTGCCAAAGACTCGCAGCCCCCACTGTCCCTCAAGGTGATTTAATGTGTCTTCATTTAGCTGGTCTGCAGAAAATGACCCTACCTATATGAGCATGTGTCTGTGTTTCCTGTGCTGTTATGAATTAACCTGCTGCTACTGATGCTTTTGATAATGAACTGTTCACGAACCCTAAACTTAGGAGTCATCTGGCAACAAAGAAAGGCAGAAAAATCATTACATTTTCTATTTTCAAGGTTTTATTTCTGTTGATATTCTTTACTACAATGGGTAATATGTACTATTTTTTGGTAACTTAAAAAAAAAAAAAACATTCTGGAAGACATCTCACGACACCTCATTTGTGTCTTGCGACCCCCCAGGGAGTCCTGACCCACACTTTGGGAACCCCTGGTCTAAAACTTAAGTGTCAGGGATCGTTGGTACCATTGGTTTCCTTAGAGGCATTGTGAAGCCAAATGATGGCGGTCACCATATTGAAAATGCTGACTCGACCTAACTTGCTATCAACCTAGCCACAGACAGAGAACAGGAGCTGAGGCTGGCTTACGGCTACAATGCACCCACCTGTCAGTCAACTACAAACCACAACCCCATTTATGCAAATATATGTACCTCTTAGCCTTAATATAATGGAAACAGATGACTTATGAAAACAATTGAACCCCTGTACAGTGTGTATGGATGAAAACATGCGCTATCCAGATTACAATTGTTCTTTGTACCAGGCTGTATGCAGAGTGTTTCATGCTGCTGTACAGTTGGCGATTTTAACATGGAGCTTAATGGGGATCCCTTGGCTGCCCCAAGTGGATAACTCAAATAACTGCAGCTGTCTCCACTCCTGCACTGGCTTCATGTTTTGGAACCTTCCACCTCATTGCTTATGTTATCCTACATATGTTTAAGTTGGATTATTTAATGGCAACTTTGTTGAAAACGTGAACTAAGGCTGCTTTGGCTGTTAATGACCTTCTCTGGGGACCAGTGGCAGCGACCCAGGCATCAGAATGAGTCCCTGATGGTCTTGTTTGCATGTGAAGTTCAAATAAAAGCATCGTTATTAATGCCAGTCTGTTTCATAAACACTTTAAACTCTTCATGCAGATTTTATAGTTAACCAGGGGAAGCAGCAGAACTGTATTCTGTCAAGTCTAGGATGAAAGCAGTAAGGGTGTTTGTTTTTATATAATGTTGAATCTCCTCTTCTTCTTCTTCCTAATGGTGCATCACCACTCTTTGCGTATTGCCCTTACTAGTTTGTCTAGTCTGTGCTATTGTAGAAAACATAGCAGTGGTCTCCATGGAAGAGGGCATTCTCCTTTGTAGATATACAATGCTCATTCTAAGTCACCAAAAACAACATTATTTTCATATTCAAGTGATTCTACACTCATATTAACATACTTTTGAATATTATATTATTTTTCTATAAAGTCTGTTCTGCTAAATGCATCTAAATACTACACACTGCACCTTTAGTTGTTAGTTTTTCCTGCTGTGGAGGAAAATAAAAACGTTCTTTATCTGGGAATAGTTTCCCCCGTGGACACTGACACAAAATGTCAGCTGTCACAGCAGATGTAGCTACCAGCCCTCTGATTCTCGGATCAAAACTTCTTGCTTTAGATGGCCCTGCATATTATTCTGCGATGAGGCTCTGCTGTCTCAACTCAACCGGCAATCTTGATATGATGTCAGCCCTCGTGCTTCTGGCTGAATATACGAGGGGATCAGAAGAAACGCCGGATTCAATTCAATTTATTCCATTATTCTCATCTGTAAGGACTGTGTGTCTCCTCAGTTATGGCTCAAGCCTTTTATTATTCCATCAGACCTTTCCTGATTCTGACTGTGATGATCTATTTTGATGCATATTCTGTGTTCGGAGACAATAGGTGTTATATGTTTAATGTTTGTCACAGCTGTAAGCAATGGGAGTGACCCTGGTTGTTTTGGTTAGTATTCCAACTTTAGGAAGAAAGACAGACTCCGGTCCAGAGTTCAGGTGCCGCAGTTGCATTGTATGCAAGTCATGCAATGACAATAAAGGCATTCTATTCTATCCTATTCTATTCTGAAGGTCATACACTGTGGAAACTCAAAATTTAAAGGCAACTGTCTGCACTAGATTTTTGAGTTTTGAGGCTAACTAGAAATCTTACATTTGAGCCAACTGATTAGTTTCTGGCTTACGGCCATACCACCCTGAGTGCACCCGATCTCGTCCAATCTCGGAAGCTAAGCAGGGTCGAGCCTGGTTAGTACTTGGATGGGAGACCGCCTGGGAATACCAGGCAAGGTTATAGGCCCTGTGTTTTGGTGACCTGTCCAGGGTGTACCCTGCCTCCCAAACAAAATACTCACCTTTAGGGCGATCAAATCCACACAGGACAGGAGAGATGGCGCCACATGTGGGGAACTGAAACTGTGGATGACCTCTGTAGATTTGAGTTGGAGACCCCTTTTTTTTTTGCCTGAAGCATGCTCAAATAATTCAGCCGAGCCTCAAACCCATAATTTCCAGTTTTGCCAACCTAACTTATGAAATGAGACCAACTTCACAACAAACTTCATACAGGAAGTTGAGATAACTACTTTGATGTAGTTTGAAAAAAAAATGGAATATGTTTTGTTTACTGAACCAAAAAAATCAATCTCAGGCCAACAATTTTAAGTTTTCATTTTTATATTGTAGCTGGATTATGAAGTATCTTGTTTATTCTGAAGCGTTGCTCAAAGACTGTCCCTGCACATAACACTTGAGGAGCTAAAGGAGTGACTGTTCCTAACTTCCATCCCTGTTCTCTTGTGTCTTCTTCCCCTTTTATTGAAGTACTTCATCTTGAAAATCTTAAATGTGCATCATGTTTCAGTGAAGACAACATTAGGATATGACTGAGTGCAGTCTCTCTTATTTCTAATAACAGACTATGGGTACAATTTCTTAAAAGCTACTCTCAATATTATCTGTGCTCTAAAATCCCTGATAGAAACAGGTCTGTGTGAAAACAGTCACTCCGTGCTCAGGGATCCTTTTCACTGTGTTTGTGAGACCTGCACAGACGCCAGCTAATTCAGATGTGACAGCTTCATCTGTGATTTGTGTCAGTCATCTTCACGTCAGCCGTCTGTTTCCATGTTCACCCATGTAGCTTGTAAATTGAGTCACGGGGCTCTGTGTCACTTTATGAGTATTCTTTCTACCTGTCTTTTTCACAGAGGGACTCAAACCGATTTAATTAATAGTGTGTGGGATTTGTGACAGGTTTCACAAAGTTTAGACAGACACGATCAGTGTAGTTTTGATTTCTCTTTATAACAAATATGTCCTGATGTTGTTGGAGTAAAACCATAAAACCTGTGACTCAATGATATATTAATGAATATATCCTGTGGGGGAAAGGAAATCTTGAATACAAATCAGCCTTCATCTCTGTATGAGACATGATTGAGACTAAAGCTGCAACAACATTAACTTACAGTCCCGGCTTGGTTTCGATGGTCCTTCAAGGTTTTTGCTCCAGTTTGCATCCACATCATAGACTGTATGAATAATTGACGTAGCATCCGTGACCTCACCCATCTGTTTCTGAAATGTTGAACTCAACTTCTGTCAAGCTGGTGTGACGTAAAGAAGCCGACTTCAAGCCTCCTAGCCAACAGCTACAGTGTTCCCGCCTGTCGGTCAAGTCAGCTGTCAAACTTGGGATCTTAATATCTTCAAAAATGCAGCCTTATGAAAAAATCCACCTCCCTGTTCAGTAGGGCTGAATGAATAATTGAATTTGGGATAAAATCGTGATGTGATAAAACAAGATCTTCTAACCTCAAAGGCTGCGATTTGACTGGTCACGTGATCTGGTCAACATGACTTGCAAGCAGAGCAGGCAGGGAGAGAAGTCAACGTTGCACTTTAACCTGTCTCACAATGGCCCCAGGCTCTGCAGAAAGTTAGTACCAACGAGGGGCAGCCCGTCAGTTGTGAGGATTTACTTTGGCTATAAAAAAAAAGAAGATGCAGCGCAACGACAGGTATTGTGCAGAACCTGCCTTGCTACTGTTTCTACCTTCCCTAAATCAAAATGTCCTTCACAACACAGTGCCGGGTTCCCACGCGTCCTGGAAAAACTGGAAAAACTGGAAAACCTGGAAAACAGTTGACCAGTTTTCCAGTACTGGAAAACACTTGGAAAATGGGAGAAAAAGTCAAATGTCCTGGAAAATCATGGATTGTCCTGGAAAATTATTCCAATATGACTGTGTACGATCTAACAAGGTTAAAAAAACACATCCCCATTCAACATTTGTGGCCATTTTTGTCATTCAGATCTATTTAGGTCAATTTATGCACTGATCCTCTGATTATTATTATTATTTATTTATTTCACTAAAGCAGCTTCCAGAGTCCTTTGCTGGCTCTTTTGTTTTTTACTTAGCTAATTATATATTTTTTGAGAAAAGAGAAAGCTGAGATGAGAGTTGCCCATCATTGTTGCTTGGTTGCACTAATAAAGTGAAGTGCTGTACATCTGCGGTTGCATCAATTTGCCATAATTGTTAAGCATGTAAGAGATGATTTCATTGATAGCCATAGACTGCATGTCTTCAATGTAGACTTCCACTGAGAGGAACATATTAGAATATTTAGGAACTAAATTAGGAACTAAATCTAGACTGTCAAACCAGCTTGATCATCACTTGAAATGTCCTGGAAAATGATCTCTGGAAAAGAGTGGGAACCCTGACAGTGTATATAACTGACAGTGTTAAATAGCTACCGATCATATTGAGGTGTACCAAACACGCTGAATCTCAACGTGAGGAGTAGGCTTATAAATAATCTCTCAGACGCGGAGTCATAGAAGGAAGACTCAGACTACAACATGTGGATTTACTGCAACAGGACAACTGAACAGAAACATAGTTCAGACTCACAGTGTCCACTTTTCTTCCTGCTCGTTCTTATTGAGAAAAATAAGCATATAAAAGCGATAAGGTGTCAGCCGGGAGCGCAACCGGGTCATTATCAGTCTGGTGGTGGAGAAAAAAAGCACTCAGACAGACAGAGACCTGTCACTCAGCTGCAGCCCCCAGCTGAGCGTCTCTACTGTGAGCAACACCTTCAGTCAGCTGATTCACATTAAAACATGCTTTAAACTTCAAACACCTCCCTGATAACTGAATGTAATTGTTTGAAAGTATTACTCCTCATAAACATAATTCAAAAACTGCTAGCAGAAGGCAGTAATCTGCACTTTAGTTTGTATGATTTATTACTGACTTATATACTTTTGTTTACACAACACTTGTTTGGCAGAATTTTGTTAAGTAGTTGTGAGCGCTTATAAGACTAAAGGCCAAAGTATTTAGTAAGTTTACAACTGTAATTGAAGTAGATGAATAAACTGTTCTTTCATATTAATTCATGCTTCATTTGCCTTTATCTTAAAGGTGACATATCATGCAAAATTGACTTTTTAATGGTTCTTTACCTGAAATATGTGTCCCTGGCATGTCTACAAACCCCCCTGAGAATGAAAAAAATCCATTCTGCCCCTGTTCTGATTTCTACACCTTACTGTAAATGTGTGTGAAACCGAGCCGTTTCAGACTTCCTGTGTTTTTGTTACGTAACAACAATATCCGGTCTGTCACGGAGTCAGAGCTCGGAGCTTGTTCAGCCCATAGACTGTATAAAATGATACTGAATCCCCCCTCCGTTTTTCATTACCTGCACAAATGTGTGCTAACAAGGAGCTTAGGATGGAGGCATGCTAGTTGTAGGCTGTCTTAATAAACACAAAGGTCGGTTTTACTCCCCACGTCTGCAGATTTGAAGATCTAGTGGATGATTTTTATTTATCATGGATAAGTGCTAGCGCTAGTTAGCATAGCTACATAGCTACATGTCGTAGCTGTAGCTGTGTAGCAAGACACACGTCTACATACTGACAAATAAAACAACAAGAAACACAGAATCTGTGACCAATCCTTCAGAAAAGGTCCTGCTGCCTTTCTGACAGAGGTCGGTTTTACTCCCCACTTCTGCAGATTTGAAGATCTAGTGGATGATTTTTATTTGTCATGGATAAGTGCTAGCGCTAGTTAGCATAGCCACATAGCTACATGTTCGTAGCTGTGTACCAAGACACACGTCTACATACTGATAAATAAAACAACAAAAAACACTAAATCTGTGATCAATCCTTCAGAAAGGTCCTGCTACAGGCGCCTCTCCGTCAGGATCAGATTCTGGATCAGATTCAGAGGGTTGAAGTAACGTGATCTCTGAGCAGCCGTGTATATTCAGCCAACATGTAAACATTAGATCAACATGCTGGAGAGCCGAGGCACATCCACTTCCGGAGGGGGCGTGGTCAGAGAGAAAACAGAGTGTTCTGAGGAGGACTGAAGAAGAGGGATCTTCAGGCATGACCAAAATCTGATTTCAAAGTGTTTTTTTGAGCATAAACTTTAAAGACATGTTTTGGGGACCTCTTAGACCAATATATATTGATGAAAAAAGCGTGATATGTCCCCTTTAACATAAGCCTAGCCTATAAAAAAAGAAAAATTCAATCTGATATTGTTTGTTATAATACAGATTGATTTATTTCTTGTATTTGTTGAAATTTACATGAGGAGAGGACCTTGAAAAAATAATCGCATATTAAATCGCAATATTGAAGAAAATAATCGCAATTATATTATTTGCCCAAATCGTTCAGCCCTACTGTTCAGTGTGTGCCGATAGAGAAATTAGCTAAGTAGACCCAAGCCATTTTTTGAACCAGGCTGTAAACATGTTTATTTCTGCTGTAAAGATCGTCTTCTTTGAATTGGTGTGTATGTGGTTTCTGGTATTTCCAGAGTGAGCCTCAAGTGGACATTCGATGAACTGCAGTTTTTAGCATTGGCTTCAATTCTCGCGGCCAGAGGTTGCCGCTTGGTTTACACTCGACAAAGACTCACCTAGCTCTGGTGCTGACACTGACCATCCTCCTGTCTGAGGTCAGCATACCAGAATACATAAAACCAAACTGTACTGTGTTATTTCTCTATAAGAATACATCAGTGATAGTTGTATAACTCCACCAGTGATACATTTAGCCCACGCACATGCTGTCAGCTGTCAGTTTACCAACTCCACCCTGCATCTCTACTTCTATCATTCTCTTTTAAGTGTCAACAACACAGCTGTCTCCCCTTTATCTGTTGATCTGTTGATCCTCTTTTTTTCTATCTCAAACACTCGCTGTGCTCCAATCTTATCTTGCCTTTGTGTCCCTTGAGTGTCTGCCTTTGCCCACTTTCTCCTTCTTAACTGATCTTTGTTTGCAGTGTGTGTGTCGGCCTCATAAAAGCACCTAAATGAAAGATATTTTGGGCCGTTTAATTGCCGCAATTATGGAGATTTCATACTGTTCAGTGTTGGACTGTAAAGTCTGAAGGTGTTTGTTTTCTGCCGTTGTCATGTTGCTTCTTCAGGGAATAGGTTTACCTACTAGACGTCATTGTTTCCAAGTGACGGGTCAAAAGCAGCATCTCCACAGGGAGCGTGCAGTTCCGAGTGATGGCTCCCTCACTCTCTATTCTGCTCAATTAGTAGCCAGCAGAGTCCCTGCAACTCCACACACAGCAGTTTCCATCACATGATAAACTCTTTGGCTTTGTGCTGCTCAAAACCTCACTCGTCTCTTTCCACTGACTGTGAACTGGAATTAAAAATAATGAGGTAATTTCAGCCATTAAGGGACAGAGGAAAGAGAATCACCTGAGAAGCTGAGATAAAAAGTGAATGCACTGATGAGATGGGAGTCTTTCAAAGCTGGATTTCGTGTTTCATTTTTATTGCAATTGGATTTCATCACTGCTATGATGAAATCTCATTCAAATTGTCCTCCAGTGATGTTTCAGTGATCCAGCACCTGACCAGATGTCGATGAACAGACAAATGAAAACAACATTTTTTTTTATCATCCTGCCTTTGATTTTCTTCAGTGCAGTTTGCAGGGCACGGAAAGGAACAGAGCATGGCAAGATATTTAACAAGAAGGAGAGCCCAGACTCAAGTGAGTGGACGTGAAATCTAGTGGTTGGGGCGAGGTGTGTGTTTCCATTGGAGGTGACTAGGAGAGGCTGCCAACAGTTAACAAGGGGATTTATGGTGTGTTATCTTACAATGGCTGTGGGAACATTACCCTGAATATGAATATGCTCAGAAATAAGGACCGTTTATTTCTTTAACAGTTTCCAGAATTTAAAGGCAGACTCAGGTTAGCTTCAGATAACAGCTCTATTAGAACTATTTCAGATCACAACCATAGCTACTAGCATGGTCACCTTTAATTAGTTGTCCGTTTGCTGCAATCAAAAAGTGTATCCCCCGTCACCCAAAAGAAAGTGGGGTTCAGATGCAGTTGTGACAAATCATAGACATATATTTTGCCAATTAGAGGTCCCCAAAACATGTCTTTAAAGTTTATGCTCCAAAAAACACTTTGAAATCAGATTTTGGCATGCCTGAAAAGCCCTCTTCTTCAGTCCTCCTCAGAACACTCTGTTTTCTCTCTGACCACGCCCCCTCAGGAAGTGGATGTGCCTCGGCTGTCCAGCACGTTGATCTAATGTTTACATGTTGGCTGAATATACACGGCTGCTCAGAGATCACGTTACTTCAACCCTCTGAATCTGATCCAGAATCTGATCCTGACGGAGAGGCGCCTGTAGCAGGACCTTTCTGAACGATTGGTCACAGATTCTGTGTTTCTTGTTGTTTTATTTATCAGTATGTAGACTTGTGTCATGATACACAGCTACGAACATGTAGCTATGTGGCTATGCTAACTAGCGCTAGCACTTATCCATGATAAATAAAAATCATCCACTAGATCTTCAAATCTGCAGACGTGGGGAGTAAAACCGACCTCTGCCAGAAAGGCAGCAGGACCTTTCTGAAGGATTGGTCACAGATTCTGTGTCTCTTGTTGTTTTATTTGTCAGTGTGTCTTGGTACACTACAGCTACAGCTATGAACATGTAGCTATGTGGCTATGCTAATTAGCGCTAGCACTTATCCATGATAAATAAAAATCATCCACTAGATCTTCAAATCTGCAGACGTGTGGAGTAAAACCGACCTTTGTGTTTATTAAGACAGCCTACAACTAGCATGCCTCCCTCCTAAGCTCCTTGTTAGCATACGTGTACAGGTAATGAAAAACGGAGGGGGGATTCAGTATTATTTTATACAGTCTATGGGCTGAACAAGCTCCGAGCTCTGACTCCGTGACAGACCGGATATTGTTGTTACGTAACAAAAACACGGAAGTCTGAAACGGCTCGTTTCACACACATTTACAGAAAGGTGTAGAAATCAGAACAGGGGCAGAATGGATTTTTTTAATTCTCGAGGGGTTTGTAGACATGCCAGGGAAACATATTTCAGGTAGAGAACCATTAAAAAGTCCATTTTGCATGATATGTCACCTTTAAGAGCAGAGACATCAGGAAGGCCATGAAACGGAAATTTAAATTCTGACCAACTGACTGATCGAAATGTAAGAAAACACTCAGGAAGCAAAATTAAGCACATTTTAGTCAAAACAGCAAAACATGGTGTCTCAGTCTGCGAGGAAACAATGTTAGGTTGGTTTGCCGAATGAGACTAAGGTAAGCAGAGCTAGCACCACCAGCCTTTGGCCCACCTTGCATGTTAATGTCCACATACACTCCCAGTCAAAAATTTGGACACACCTTCTTATTCAATGTTTTTATTTATTGTAATTATTTTCAACATTGTAGATTAATACTGAAGACATCAAAACTATGAAATAATCTGGTTTTGCCATAATCTGGATTACAACAGTAGTCAAACAGGGCTATCCATTGTGTACTAACCCTACCTCTGAACAACACAACTGATGGTCTCAAACACATTAAGAAGGCAAGTCATTCTACAAATGAACTCTTGACAAGGCTCATGTTCATTAGAAACCATTCCAGGAGACCACTTCATGAAGCAGACTGAGAGAATACCAAGAGTGTGCAAAGCTGTCATGAAGGAAAAAGGGGACTACTTTACAGAATCTAAAATATAAAACAGATTCTGCTTTGTTTAACACTTTTTTGTTCATTCAATAATTCCATATATGTTCTTTCATAGTTTTGATGTCTTCAGTATTAATCTACAGTGTTTACAATCATTACAATAAATACAAACCCTTTAATGAGAAGGTGTGTCCAAACTTTTGACTGGTAGTGTATCTGTGCTGGTCACACATTACCTCGGTCAGGTGTTTACTCTGTATGCCAGTTGAACCAGAAACAGTCAACATATAATCTTATCTCATGTTTTGAGATCAAAATACTGCAACAAGTCTGATGAACTACATTGCTGTTTTCAAGGTCTCAGTTATTTGTACACTATGTATACACTACATTAAAACCCCAAGACTAAATGTGAACCAGTTTTTTTTGTTTTAAACTTAAGCAAAGTCTTCCTCTGGGGTCTTAAAAAAGTAAGAGCAAGATTGAAGCTCTGTCAACTGGGGAACAGGTGTGCATAATGAAATGAAAAGGTTTCTTTTAATGATGCAGCATGGCTAGTTGGCTTGCTAACACCATGGAGAGTGAATTAGAGTTCACTTCACATTGGCCTTTCAGGGGTTTTTAATTTTTTTGTTTGTTTTTTTGCATAATTCATTAATTTGACCTTGAAGTCTTTGGTATCATTTTGAACAAAGGGTTGTTTTTCTAAATTATTTGGCTCCATCAAAAATTTAATTAACCCCATATTTGTTGTTTTCTTACATTTTGAATTGAATAATAATTTTTAATCTAAATCAATACACTTACTCAATAACACACATTTTAATAAAATATTACAGGGACGAAATTACAGAGACTGCAGGCCAGCTAACAATGGTTTTTAAAACAAATCAGAGTTAAAGGGTAAGTCTTCTGTTTTTGTGATGTTAGTGTGCACATGTGTATTTGTATGAGTGTGTGCATACCTGAGTGTGTATGTGTGTGAGTATTCTGAGTAGCTTTCCGGTGACAAGGCCTGCGTAGGGAGTTGATAAGAGGAAAGGAAATTTAACCCCGTAGTTAGCAGCCAGCGTGTGTCAATCCCAGCAAAGGAGTGTGTAGCCTGAGGGGAAGCACAGCCTGTGAGACCTTCCTGCTCAAAGCGTTTTCTGCGATTGTATGTTAACAGTCCAACTGGGTGAACTTCACCTTCTTTTATTATTATTTTGGTGTATTCTCTCCTCTGGGTTGTGATGGACAGTGCTAGTTTTGTGAGGGGCCAAAAACTGGATTTTGAAGTGGAAATTATGCCCTTGAGGAAGATCTAGAAGGGAGTGTCAAAGCCACAGCCAGCACAGAGATTCCCGGCAGTAAAACCCAGATTATCCCACCATGCACCACGCTTTATGCTTCCTGACCTCCTCTCAGTATGAAGAGCCCAAAGGTGAATTAAAGAGAAGCATTCCAGCCTCGAATTGTTTCATAACTTTCTCAAGTGTCACACTGAGCAAAATCAAAGTGAGGCAGACAATTCCCCAACGCGACAATGGGGTCATTGCTGTCATCAGGATTAGATGCAATAACCATTTTTCTCCACGGGTTTCCAACTCCCCCCCATCCTTCATCCCTAAACCATTACAATCAAGTATAGTGCTGCACTCGAGGAAATTCTACCATTTGTCAGGGGAGGCTTCGCCTTCCATTATCACCTCGGCCATCTATTATGTCAAATACCACGGTGAGCTGATGGAGGTCCAGTTCCAGCGCTGACCGAGGGGAGATTAGCACACCCACACTTCCTGTCTCTCTTGACCTCGGCCACCACGGCTGCCTTGCGAGTTAGAGCACGGAACAGGCAGAGGACATGCCAAGATTGAGAGGAAAGGGAGAGACAGAACAGGCCAAAGGCAAACCCCCTGTGGTGCTGAGGATTCACTGCGTTCTGTGGAGCTGAAGGGGTAGAAACTGTATACGGCGAGGCTGCGGTGACAGGAAGCAAGCCAGCGATCAATAAGGTTTGATGAAAAACGATTTGAGCAGGGAGCGAAATGGCAGGAGTTTTTGATATGGCTAATGGCATCCTGCCCACATGCACTCACGCCTTCACGGCGCCTGGATGAATGTGTCTGTGTTGTCTCGAGACAAGAGGAGGTCTCTATGCAGCTGTTGAAAATCAAGCTCAACAATTACTGCTGCTCAATAGATACAAATTTCAGCTGGATTCGATTTGGCTAGCAGAGGATTTGTTTTCCCCAAAGCATATTCACACAAAACTGTGAGGCCTCAGGTACAGAATAATGGACAAATAATTTAGATAATCATAATTCAGACAGTAAATAGGACTTGCAAAGGGACTGCAATACATTTTACATCCATAATATTTCTGAAAATGTTTACTTTATTTGGATACAAAAAGTGTATCACACTATAAGTAGCACAGCAGCCATTTAGTCAGCAGTTCTTTCTTTGCATGGCGAGTGTAAACACACCTTCTCACTGCAAAGCATCATGAGAGAGAGAGAGAAAAAAAAAGGTTTGAACTGAGGGGCACAAAAGTGACAGTGAAAGTGTACTCCCATTATCCTCCAAAAATGATGCAACCAAGATGTGGTAACATTACATCAGTTTCACGGACACCATTCACTGGACTTCCTGGAGCTGGTGCTGGAGTTTTCTTGAGAAGCAATCATTTATCTAGTGTTTTTATAGGTTTTAAATTTGAGTCCAGTTTCTAAAGCAGAAGAGACATTGGTGTGTTGATTTACTCCTACATCTAGATTCAAGAGATTCAAAGGTTTTTAATGTCAATTTTCACTGTATATACGAGACATACAGGAAAAACGAGATGCTGTTTCTCTCTTCCAGCTTTTAAATATCTAAAATTTCAATATAAAATACAATAAAATATAATAAAATACAGTTTTATAAAAAGCATGGCAATCAATCAATCAATCAATCAATCAATCAATCAATCAATCAATCAATCAATCTTTATTTATACAGCACCATTAATACAAATCGAATGCAATGCAAAGTGCTTTACATCGATTGAAATAAAAAAGTAGAGAAAAGATAGTGGCAAATATTAAATAACCCAAACCTATTTGGAAGTAGAGACTAATACAAACCAATAACAATAAAATATATGTAATTAAAAAAATATGTTAAAGCATCAAAATAACAATAAGAATATAAAGAGTTCAAATAAATATGTCAAAAAGGATAAGAATAAAAGGCACTAAAAATGTAATAAAACTGAGAAGACAAATAATAAAAACAAATAGTTCAACCTAAATAAAATTATAAAACAATTATTAAACATTAAAGTTATTCAATTATGAAACACTAAAAAATATATAAACCCTATAAAAACAAAAAAGGTAATCCAGACATCCAAACGTAGGTACATGTTATAACTATATCCTTAAATTCTACCTCTTAAAATGTCTGGTTTGTTGAGTCCTCTTAAATGTTTGAAAATGAAAAGACTATTTTCAATGAGATAGGGTGAATGCATGGTGAACAGGTGGTTATGCAAATTACAATCCCAACAGGGTGAGAAGGACCCCTGATGCCAAGCAGAAGGGATGTTCACTCGCCTGTTTACCATTATTCCACTTAATGCCTGACTCCTAACTAAACACATAAATAAGTTGATATGAAACATGAAATCAAAGATTAAATGTATTGATTTTAAAATGATTTATTTATAGAGATACAAAAAAAAGTCACTCTGATAGTCAGAAACTCTTCCATGGAAGGTTATGAGGGTTTATCCGTCTACTTGTAAGACAAATTAACATTGCAGGACAGGATGTAGCTCCACTTTGCCGTATCAGAGATGGTTGGAGCTCAGCAGCTCCTCAGGCTTCTCTCATATCTGTGCTGCTGTCATTATTTCCTGACTTTTAAAACCAAGCCTGACTGATGTTTTTGCCTCAACGTTTTCTGATTTAGAGTGCTAACAGGAACTTACTTTTGCTGTTGAGGATTAATCACCATTATTTGGGTTTTGACCACAGAATCAGGTATTTAACACAGCCTGGTAATAAGTAAGAAAGGTAATAATACATTTTCACATCAGTAAGTGTAGAAGAAATAAAAATGGGCTGCTTATTTTTACAATATTGCCAAGCCTTAATACAAAAGCTGAACTTTCTGGGGGATGAAGTGCGAAAAGGACCGTCCTTCTGACGGCTGTCGTGTTTATCCCAATGTAAATGTCAGTCGGCTGGACAAGTGCCAGACTCCAGGCTGATTTCTGATGTTATTTACCAAAGGCTTTGACAACCTGCAGACCCATGCTGCCTCAGTGCTTCACCATTGTCAGCACTTCTTAATATCAAAATGTGAAAGGGATTATTTGGCTTCCACCATGGCGGACGCACTTTAACGCTGCTGGTCAGCTGGCTTTGGACACTTAAAGTATCTGCAGTTACTAAAGTAACACCAAAAGTTTTATCAGGACAGAAGAAAGTGAGAAGAAGAAGAAGAAGAAGAAGAAGAAGAAGAAGAAGAAGAAGAAGAAGAAGAAGAAGAAGAAGAAGAAGAAGAAGAAGAAGAAGAAGAAGAAGAAGAAGAAGAAGAAGAAGAAGAAGAAGAAGAAGAAGAAGAAGAAGAAGAAGAAGAAGAAGAAGAAGAAGTGTGTTTGTTAGGTTAGAAGCCCTCTAAATGTTGACATGAATGATCCACGCTTAGAGCAGAGTCACTAACGGTAGCATTCTCCTCTTAAAACTTTAGTGTGTGTGTTTAAAAGAAGAGGAATCAGCACGAAAACATGCAATATCTGAGGGAGGTCAGGATGTTTAATTCCAACTGAGCAGTTTGTGTGATTTACCAGATTACATGTGACATAATCCACAAATTAATCCAGCAGGGAGGCACCTCAGGATCATGTGCACAGGGACTTTATGGGTGGTGTGGAACTACAAGTTTGATGTATTGTATGTAAGTTTTGTTTTAGTTGACTTTAACACTCGTTTTTATGATGCTTTAGCATTCACCTTGAATTGCACAACTCCGTTTGTTGAGTCTGAGCAGGAATTGTTGGTTTCTTTTTATTTATGCCCTGTCTATGAGTCTTTGCTAACCGCTTCAGGTTGACAGTGGCTGGAGTGATATCCTCATACTGCAAACCATCACTCCCTGGAGACACATATATACAAATGGAGAAGAGAGAGCTTGAATCACAGACAGCAGAGGATGCTTTGAACTTCACCACACAACCATCTTTTTATTTTTATTTGCTGATGTGATCCGTGTGACATGTTCTGACAGTGACATTCACAGTTGGCGGCTGATGTGGAATTCACACCTAGCTTTTGCTTTAGTTTCATATTCCCAGTATTGCATTCACCAGCTGTATCCACTTACTCATTCTGTCATGTTTGCAACAAAGCATTACTTCACTTTGACGTGATAAGTTCTGTTGTGTTTTAGCTTCCTTTAAACATTAAATAACTGTGAACCCAGCAGCAAAAATTAAACAACATCCATGGAAAGCCAACAGTGCATTCAGAAAAAGGAGTGTTGTTGTAGTTTGAAGGTGCTTACATGAAGCCCATTTCACTTGATCAAGGAAGGGAGCGGGTACGGTTGGTCGCGCTTCTCTGGCAGTGGTGTTCTTTTCAGGTCACATTAACATTAAACTGAACATAATTTTTCAAGGTAAAGTCAAAACAACATCTTTGTGTGGGCACTCTTAACAGGTGTAGAGCTTATACAGCAGCACTTGTATAAGGCCTCCTTCCCTGTAACTTCTATAGACCATTGGCGCTTTCTTTTTCACCCCACCATTCCTGTACTGATGCTGAAGCACACACAGAGTCACGGGTTGCCGAGTGTTGGTTTTCTTCAATTTGGCCGATGTCTCCTTCACTCAGCTCCTTGTGTGTTTAACATCCCTCAGCCAGCTCCTGCACTGTTCCTGTCCTCTCTTCTTCTGTTTGGTGTCGACTGGTCAATCCATTGACCACAAAGCTAAAGTTCTGTGCTCCCCAAATTAAAGATATCATCCATGCAGTTTAGCCTACCAATTTAAAATGATAATGAAAATACAAATCATTAACTTGCTAGAGGAAACCAACATTTTTGCCACAGCGTCAACAGGAAAAATTAAATGGGATAAAATGGAAACTCCTTTCTGCAGATTGATTTGCTATGGCAAGTGTGACGTTGTTGTCCATGGCCGTTCTCTTGCCATTCAGACTATTTACCACTGTTATGGGGTTTTGACCAATCAGAATCAAGTATTTAACATAGCAGGGTAAAGAGTAAGGTAGCTGGGTAATAATTAATCATAGCATTGCACAATATTTAGCTTTTACTATTGTTACAGACTTCCTAGAGTAGAGGTATGAGTGAAACTAATACAGCCCTAACATGAACAGTGATACCAAACAAGAATGAAGGAAAGGACTGGTTCTCAGTATTGGAAACTGAATGGGTCAGCTTACCTGCGCGTCGGTCTGCCAGAATATACAAGACAGCGTGGGTGGTGAGGGGCAAGCCCAAGCTTCTTTTATGAGTTCAGTAGTTATTTCTGTTTGGTTGGGATCAGTTTAAAAGCACTGTTGGTTCTCCAAGGATTCGTGGATGTCTCTGGGGTTATCTGTCGGCGTCCTTTTCGCACCCCAACTGCAGCTCACCACCTCAATCAGGTGACGTCATACAAACAGGACCAAGAACCTTTCATAGGAGGCACCTCAGGAACAGGGTGCGTTTAAGAGTGTCGGACAAACCAGTGACAACTAAACCCAATCCCAATTTCCCACATGAGAACCTGTCAAAGCACAATAAAGAAAGGAAAAGAAGAGGATGCTTAAGGTACCCCTTTGCCCTAACGCTATCTAAATCCTCAAATATTCCTTGCCTCAAAGTTTTAAATATGAGGTGTATTTGATTCAGATGAAAAATGTGGAGTTGATTGTAACCATCGTGAAGCTGATTGTTACATGGTTTGTTGTCAATGAAGCTTATACCTCAGCTCGGTTTTATTCAAACTTAAGTTAAGCATTAGAATGAGGTTTGGGGGAAATATAAAGAGCACTAGTTAAATCCATTTGTAGTGCATATTTCTGATTCAGTGTTCAGTGAGTCAGGGACTAAGTAAAAATGAGAACAAAGCTCTGGAGGGCACACGGGGTAAAAACAAGGCTCTGTGATGATTAATCTTTCCTCCTTGGTAAAGTTGTCTACATCTCCACAGTGAAGGCTTTACAGTTCCAGACATACTGTATTTTTGGCAGTGTGTTTGCTGCATCCTTAGGGAACAGTCTGCCCATGTTTGTGTCCAGTGTGAATAATATTTCTTCAGCCAATTTATGTTTCTTCCTTTGATGGGGGAAGTCTTGAGTCTGGGTGGTTGGTGGAAAGCTTTCAAGCCCTTTAGCTTTGAACATCAAACCGCTTGTCTTAAGATTCGCTCTCAGAGTGAGAAGTGAGGAGCACAGAGTGAAGGGAAAAGGAGAGAAAGAGAGAGAGATACAGAAATGAAGAGCACCAGGCAAGGTGTCAGGTGAGTGATTTTAAAGTTCTCCTGAGGGGCTGCGCTGCGGGCGCTGATAAGGACAATCCAAAAGTGTCATGGCAGCTTTGAAAAGAAATGAAGTTTGACTTGGAGAGGACATTTCTGACATGTTAAATTAATAATTGAAATGATACTTCCTTCAATTAACAAGTTGTCTTTCAGGACTGTAGCTTGGGGTTTTATCACCTGGCCATGCCCTTAGAGCAGTTGCCCCTTTGCTATTATCTTGTGTAAGGCTTGTCTAACAAAGAGAGGCAGGACATGATTAAACTTGTCCCTGAATGATGAATGAATCATTAAACATTATGGGGAATGACTAGCTTTGGAAGCAGGGAAATCTATGCGCTCATATTTTATTTGTTTGGGCAGAAGTGAATCGTCCTTCTACCATTGAAACCGCCCTGCTCAAGCTAGTTAACATTGGGTTGTGTCACAGTCCTGATATTGGTACCCAATGTTAGTGGGGAAAATAGGTTTGATATAATCACTGCACAGAGGAGTGCTGTTGAAGTATTTTTCCCAAAACCAATATGGCTGCTGCTGATTTAGACCGTTCTGAACCTGCTTCTTTGTTTGGGTTCAACAAACTGGGCTGAAGTTCAGATGAAGAAAACTGTAGATGGTAAGTGTTAGTGATCAAATCATTCCACATTTCATGTCATGAATGTCATGATTTATTGTTGCATTTGTAACCCACATCAGTTATTATTAGTTATTGAAAAAAAAAACAATGCCGAAGGTTAAAGTATAGATAGTTATGCATAGTAATTCTAACTACGGTAAAATGTTAATTATTTATTTTATCGCCTATTTTCTATTTCGTATTATTTCTCTATAGTGTTTTGGGCCAATCAGAAAGCTCCTTACTACAGGTAGTCCTGCCCACCTGTCCCTGTGCTGTGAGTTAATGGTTAAGGTATCAGTCATGCGTGCTCAATGTTAGAACCAGTAACGCAATCAAGCAGCCTAACCTGTAAGTCACAGGTTCTGTTGGTCTGATTGGTTGATCTATCCAGTGGCACTTGTTTGTATGTTTCCTGTAAAAACACCAGCTGGAAATTAAGAATATAGTAAAAAAAAATGTATTTCAGATGATCCCATCGGTGAATCTCAGAGAACATTGGCAGTCTCTATGCATACAGAGGAGAGTATGTTAGTCCTCTCATGCTTCCTATGGAGGTCGCACAACAGAGTGAGCTAAAATTAGAATGTGACAGAAAAACAACAGTTTTTCTCATCCAACTCTTCTATCATGTTCTGTCATTTTCTTTTATTGGCTCTATTTTCAAGCTATTTTCTTTCACCAAGGCTTCAGCATGAATATAGAAGACAGTTAGTCATGCATTCACAGAGCGCTCTGCTCTCCAACGTATCTCAAATGTGTCACATTCTCATGCCACTAGGTTGAATATTCATTTGTGTCTTGGCTCCTGAAGACAAGATTGTGAATGTTTACAATAGGCATCCTTTCCAAGACCTATCACTCCTCCTCACAATCCAGAGCTATTCACTCCTGTGATGACGGCCATCTGGTCAGAGTCGAACCTCGGGAACGGGTTCAACCCACCAAAACTCTATCGAAATGCAATCGTAGACTTTTACATGCACTGTTGTTCTCAATTTTGTACATTATGCTAGCAGCTTTTTTCCCCCACTGTTTCTGTTAGCCCCAATCCTACCAGCAAAATGCATGACTCATATGGTGGTCGCCTTTTGGCAGTTGGGTTATTCAAAGGCGGGCTTTGTAGTGGCTGCAGTCCTTTTGGTGCTGAGGAGGAGCCAAAAGCTGCTTCTATGGCAGCAGTTGTTGGATCCTGCAAAGTGGGTCAGACTGAGCTGCACACATAAATTTATATTTAATGTTCCCTGTGGGACTGATGCTTTAGACCATGAATAATTCCTCATAGGCAACGGCAGTCTTCAGTTATATGCTGCTCTATACATACTGTTCTGCACTGTGTGGTCTGTCATGCTTGGCATTGCATATTCAGGAATTTAGATTGCAAGTGATTCCTTTTCCCAATTTGTTGTTCTATGCATCCATATTGTGAAGTCCTCCTCTTGGTTTGGGTTCTGTTGTGTCAGCATGTGTGCACTTGTCTCTGTAACCCAGTATGATTGCATCTGTGCCAGTATCAGATATGTGTGTGGTTCTGTATCTTGTCTGGACATTTCACGCCAACCTCAATTGTGTGCTAAGCGTTACTGCACAGTTGGTGTGGATTCACTGGCTTGCGTCGGTGTGTGAAAGTGGCACCACTTTGTGAGCTCGGTGCATGAAAGTGGCATTGCCTCACCAGTCAATAGCATGAATTATGTATGGCAGGAGAAGGTGAAAGCCATGTTCTGCATCATCTGCAGGCTGTTCAGCAAATTAACATTTGGACAGCAATTTGCTGGCTTTAGGAGGGATTCCGGCCTTATTTAATGGCTTGCTTACAGTTCAGAAATACATTTCCCAGTCATTTTTCTTAACACGTTTCCTCTCTTGCAAATCATTTGCGACTGAAGCGCTCCCACTTTAAGAGAGCAGACTATAAGGCGTGGGCAGTGAACAGGGCAGATGGAAGTGATCTTTAATTGGCTAGCTTCCCGTCAGGTCTAATCAGGACTGGTGTTCTGTCATCCAAATCCTTCTGAGATTGTTGCCTGAAAGACAAGCATTCAACCTGACATGTTCATTTTTCCCCTGAAGGCAATATCAGTCAGAGTTCTCCCTAAAGCCTGATTTGCATAGGGCAAGTATTGCCTTGGTTCCACCTGTGATTTGATAACATTGCAGGGGAGTCTGCATTATTAATCCCACGGAAATCTGTCATGTCAATAACCGGTGAGTTTGACTACTTGTTACCGTAATTCACTAAAAGCTAAGCCTGTATAAAACAGCTCAGTCCCATAGGAAGCGGCAATTCAAACTTGGCAGAAAAGGGCACTGTGGGTAAAAAGGGGAACAGACCTCTCCAAACTTAATCATCTTGTGTAGCTGTATTTTCTATTGTGTGTCCTGGTACTTCTATATATTTATTTTAAACCTACCTTGATATCTTGAAGTTTTGACTGCTGGTTTGTTTTAGGGATGTACGTGTTTAGTCGACAATCACCCTCACTAGACGGCACCAGAATTACGAGTCGGCTCAATGAGTTATGAGTCATATTGGGCCTGAGATGCCGGTCACATGTTGTCTCCAAGCTGTAGTGCCACCGGGACTAGCCGGGACTGTAGCTTCACTTGATAGCTTCTGCAATAATCCTCTACTTCCTGGGTGTAAACAAGCACAGGGTGCTAACAGATGGCAGACATAGTGTGGCATGGTTTGGCGGTCTTTTAATGTTGAAAATGGAGATAACATTGTATGATTGCTGTGTCTGGTTAAACTGGCATGTAAGTTGTAACCACACAGCCAAAGCAGTGTGTGACCAGCACAGGCATGTGGAGGTTAACCTACAAGGAGGACCAAAGGCTGGTGGTGCTAGTTCTGGTAGTGGTAGCCACACTCAGCAAACCAGTTAGACATGGTTTCCCTGCAGTTGCATCAATCCTTAAGTTCAGTTTTGCCTGTTTTCTGAACTTAAGACGAGCCGGTTAGTAGATTTTAATCATGGTTTCTAATAATTAGGAAATTAGCTGCGTCTAAAATATCCCTCTTTATTTAATGCTCCCTGAAGTGTAGATCTCGGTAGAGTTTAGTCATCCTAGCAACACTCTGAACATTGTCAATATAACCTTTTCATTTAAAAGGCTGAAGCAGTTCTGTAAGGAAGTTTATCCATTCAGAAATCCATCTCTGATTTCCATTGGTTCCTTGGGTAAGCATGAGACTCTAAGAAGAAAAGGAAAACAAAACATCCCAGGAGTCATGATGACTTAACTTCGCTTTAGGCATCACACCATACCTTTCTTTGAGGAAACCTAAATACATATGGGATAGCTGAAGAGAAGCTTTCCTGTTTCTGAACCCGTGGCTGTTCCTCCCAGTAGACCTCAGTGTGGTCTTTAGTCATACTCAGATATTCTTTCTCTTTGTGCTTTCAGAGCTCTAATCCCGATGATGCCTACCTTCCATCAGTCTTGATTCACTAGAAAGGTCTGGTGCCTTTGGAATAAATGAAGCCTGGTAATAAGAGCTGTGCATTCACTGACTGACTAAAACATCCTAACTCCATTCCAATCACTTTCTACATTAGTGGCCTTCTTGGGCAATTTCAACTGCCTCTCTTTATTACTCCCATGTCCGTTGGAGGCATTTAATATTCCTGTGGCACATTTTAAGCACTTTTCCCCCACTCTTAACTTCATATAGATTAGTAAGATGTGAATAGCCTAGAGTTTTTTCAGTGTTGATTAAAAACTGATGTAACTTGAAACTGAGGTTGGAAATTGTTCAAATGGATATTAGATATTTATTGGACCCACAAGAAATAAAAACTGATTTGTTTCTTTATGGTGGGAACTCCTTTCAGATTTTCATTTTTATAAACTTCAAGACACATTCAATCTGTAGCTCAAACATGCACTAAACTGGCAGCAGTCCAAAAAAAATCACACATCAAAACATAGGGGCACGCAAACCTACCAGGATGCTAGTCTGTATGAACCGAGCCATAATTCCCATTTCAGGCGACTACTTTCTCTGTTATATTTCAGGCAAGCCAAGATACTAAATAATTAAATAATTTGTTTTGACATTAGTTAAAGACACTACTTTTCACATGTTATGTTTCCCATTCAGGGAAAAGTTAGCCCAGTCCTTATCAATCAATCAATCAATCAATCAATCAATCAATCAATCAATCAATCAATCAATCAATCAATCAATCAATCAATCAATCAATCAATCAATCAGATTTTATTTATAAAGTGCTTTTCATACAATGACATTGTAACACAAAGTGTTGTACATAAAAACAACTTAAAATAGAATACATTTAAAAAAAAGAGAGATATTGCAACAATAATAATAATAATAATAAAAATGAAAATAAATGAATTAATAAATATAAATAAATAAAAAGAAGTTGCTGAACAAACTGAGGAAACACTCTCATGATATCTTAATGAGGAAACACTGGATGCAACACAGGAAATTAAACTCACCAAAATAAAATACATTTCTAAGATAATAAAACACTACAATATTAGACCAGTAAAAGAAAATAAGATGCTATACTTAAAATAAATATATAAATAAATAAATAAAAAGTGACTAAAATTTGAACCAGATAATAAATAAGTTAATAAATAAATAAATACATAGATAAATAAAGTAATGTGAAATAAAACTGTTATAAGAATAAAACTCAGTTAAAAGCAAGATTAAAAAAAAAACCTTAGCCTCAATGGCAATAACGGGGACCTGCAGGGCTGATACAAAGCGAACTTGTCCTTTAATATGAATAGTCCCTTTGGAGGTAACATAAAACCAAGCGCCAGCTAATGTTAGAATATGACGACAATGCAGAAGTGCAAAATCCGAAACAAAACTGCCGTTCCACGAATGTCCACTTGAAGAATGGGTTATGGGTTGAGTAGCTTTTTGGTTTTATAACTCATCTATTTTGAAGACATAGTTCCAAGGGTTATGCATACACTTGCATGATTGGAAGTGCTGCGAGTTGACTTGCAGGCGCGATGTTTTATGTTTCTGTGTTGACTGCAAGTTAATCAGAGACAGCATTTCCAATTTGGCCGCTGTAATCAATTGGCTTCGAAACCCCTCCCCTTACACGATGCATCCGTGTTGTTTACCGTCTATTCATAAAGCAAACAGTAGTATATTGCTGCACAATCATAGCCGATAGTTACAAACCTATCATTTTAAAGGGATTGTGAGTGATATGAGGTACCTTTCAATAATACACTACGGTCAGCCCGGTCTCTGTTTTGAGAACCTGCACAAAGGATGAGCTAAGAACCACTGAAGACGGGGTAAGAAGAAAAACATACTTCAGCCACTTTATAATTCCATTGAATAAAAAAAAAAAAATCTATTTTAATCGAAGAGTGCGCTCTATGATTTACTTTCCTCACCTTGACACCATCCAGCCCTCTGCTTTGAGGCTGTTTTGGAAACATAAACAAATCTATTTGCAAACACAGGATCATGAATCATTTTACGCCACTTTATCTTTTTCTCTTTGCCACTACGTTATACATCAAGGAAGTGAAAATGCAGCCCAATGCTACGCCACCTTGACCTACAGCCTCTACTCCTACCTCAGCAGTGTTGAGTTGAAACAACAGCTCTCTGAAGTTTCACTATATAAAATTCATTACAGGAATTCTGTCTTGGGTAGCATAACAGTGTATACAGCAGGATTTTTCTTTGTGGTCTGGAAGTTTACAAGTTGAAGGAATATTTCATTCTGTTGGTGAAACTTTCCAAGCAAACAAAGATCTGGGCGTACATAGATATCATGAATTTGTCTGAGCGAAGAGACCTTGCTTTGAGAGATTTCAGTTGTTATTTTCCAAATTAAGCGACATCAGTAAACAACTGAGAAGTGTATCACATATTCTGACTTATAGATAGGATATTTATTGCAACAATACGTCATTGAAGTTGATTCCTTCTCTCTTGGTTGCAGAATATTTTGTGTAATATTATTATCTGTGTAGGTGAAAGCACCTCACCTTTCTGATGGATACACACTCATGTTCAACATACTTCTTTCATGTGTAGAAGCCTGTAACTAACTCCACAAACATCAAAATCTTGACTTGAGTCGTCAATAACATTGCTGAAATACTTCTATTGCACTTGTAAAGTTGTGAGTTTGCAAGCTTCACTACAGCACCGGCATTGCACATTTTTTGGAAGCCGTTGCTTTTACTTTTTCTTTGAAGTACTGTTTTGGCTTTGAACATCTAAGCCTGGGGGAAATCACAGCTTTTCACAAATATCAGGTTCACGGGTTCAGATCCACAGGAGCTACGGTCTGTGAGTTGTGGACTGGAGTTGTTAAAAGATGCTCTGTTAATGTCAGTTGGAGTTAATATTTGTTGTGAACTTGTTTTAACCATGGTGGACATCCTAAAGTGACCTCAGAGAAATCAATAACTAAAGAGGAGAGAACTTTGGATGTGTCACTGTGAGGATTTCAAACCATTTTGGAGGTTAAGGAATCCGTGAAACTGACCAACAGCATGACAATTCCCATCTGTGCTTGGGTTTGAAATATATGATGTGAAGACACTTGATTAGCTCAAACAGATTTTTAAAATAAATACAACTGCTGAATTATGACCTTTTTAAAACATGGATCTGCACGTTTCATGTTTTTTTCTGGATATGATTTACTGTGAAATAAAGAATACAAGTTGTGCTGGTATACAAGACACCGTCTGTTTACGGGGTCTGTTTAAAGCTGGGGTGGGCAGTCTCGGAAAACTAGCATGAATTTGAATGTAGCATTTCCTCATGACTCCGTCTAACCCCTCCCCTCCTCCCCTCGGAGCTCCCCCAAAACAACGCCCCCCCCCCCCCCCCCCCCCCCCCCCCGCTCACATGCACGAGCGCCGCTGATTCTCGACCATATGATGGTGACTGATTCAAAACCGGTCCTCACCAAAACATTATCATAGTGAAAGTTAAAAACACAAACAAACATGGCTGCTGTTAGTACTCACAACTGTCATGCTAGCATTATCCAGTTGTAACGGTGACACGATATCAGGAGAAAAGTTATAACACATATATAATACTGTAACAGCTCTACTGTTTGTTAAACGTGTTCAGTGTAGATGTTCTTAACTCCTACAGTGTTGACAGTCAGTGAAGGCATCAGGAGAGGTGTAGAGTGTGCGATCTGGAGAGAGGAGAGACAAGAGGAGAAGTTCTTCATTCATTCAAACATTGATTGTTGTTTTGTTGGTTGGCGTGATCACGGCCGACAGTGACCGGTTATTAAAACTCAACGTGTTCAAGAATCGGCTCGTCATCACTACAGCGTCCGGGCGGACGCTACACTACATCTACATTTCTGTAGGACTTACTAAATGTCATTCATTCTTCTGCTTGTCAGAGCCCCGTGGTGAGAGCATTTTAGACTCTGATCCGGACTACAGTCCTGAGCAAAGCACCTCATCGGGTCAGAGGGGACAGGCCCGAGGTCGAGCGAGAGGGGCAGTCAGTAGAGTCAGGGGAAGCAGAGGCAGGGGACGGGGTCTGGGAGTGCACGCTGGGGAAATGTACACGCAGGAGGCGGGCAGAACGACAGGACGGGATTTGAATGGTTTAAAATTTTGGCACCCAAAAAAGGCTGATTGGTTGGTGTTTTCCCAGGTTTACTCCGGCTGTAGATAGCAGCTTTTCTTCGCTCTTTTTTAAGAACACATTATGTATTGATTACCATCAGGACATAAAGATCATTTTAACCAGTATAACAAAAAGTGGATCTAAATCTGATTACCAACCCCAGCTTTAACTACTACATAGTAGTGTTAATGCTAATAATGGTAATACATTTTAGTTAAAGGGGCCTTTCCAAACACTGCAGATTTACTGCCAGCGACCGGTTAGCTGAGACTTACACCAACCTCCTCCGCTGGTCCCTTGTTTTCTTAAATTGAAGAGACTTTTGAATCAAAGCAGCGCTCCACATGGTTTATGACCTAACAGTATACCACTGTTTTTAAATGCATGATCATAATCTAATGAAGGAATAGTTGAAAAGTGACGCTGGAAGTGTGCACTGACTCACTTCTATATGTATCCAGCAGACTTTGTGCAGTGAAGTCCAGCTTGCTTCTTCGAGCACCATTTTCAGGGCAAAAATATAGTAACACAACAGATGACCTCTCTCTGGATTTTATACTAGTATATTGGTTACATCAGTGTAAAGGATGGAGCCCAAATCTTATGGTAACCCCAGGGATGGAGGGGTAAACAATATTTTAGAAGTTTACAAAATATCTCTTCAAAGAACATTAAATTGTAGTTTATTAAGATGAAAGTAATGTGACTGAGGATTTGATGTACGTTTGCCTCATATTGAATGAGTCTTTTGATTATATGAGCTTTTGTTCTCCCAAAAAGCAACATGACAACAAATGACCTTCTAGGTGCTTTATGAAGCTAAAATAAGTTCTCTTGAGATATTTTTAGGTCCTGTTCCTGTTTTACAGACTCACTGTAACTTATTATTTCTTTGGACACTCCCTAATATTTCAAATACATCTTTAAACTCCCCATGCTGTTTCTTAAATGCTGATAGAAAAGCTGATTATGATAACATAATGAAAATACATTTAGAGCTGCTGGCGGAGAGGAAACACATCAAGTTCTCTTCAAATCTATTATTTCACCATCGCGTACTCAATGCTGGATTGTGCTCCCAAATGATTCTCTAGTTAATAAAGCCCTTCAGAGTAAACACGTTATTTGAAAAAATCTTTCTTTTATAGATTTCCAAAAGGGTTACAACTATTTGATGAAGAATTAATTTGGAGCGTGTTCTGCCGTACTCTTAAAATTAATTTAGATGGTACTGAATTGAAAGAGAACACATTTTGAAGCACTTAGATTTTGGATGAATCACTTTGGGGATTTTTAAAGCAGAATGTCAATGTTTGCTGGTTCAAGCTTCTTGAATTTTGAGGATTTTCTTTGTCTTGTCATTTTGTCAATGAAAAGTGTTGGGTTTGGAACATAGAATGTATAAGACATGGACTTAGTCTTTGTGGCGTCACACATTGGTGTTTGCAGCAGAGTTTTGAAGCCTATCGTCAATGTGAAAATGCTGACTTAACCTAACTCTTGGAGGAACTAACAAAGAGGCAAGGAGGTGGAGTGGAGGTGGGCCTTTAGCCTCCTCGCTAACAGCTACGGTGTGCCTGCCTGTCAGTCAAGTCAGCTGTATGTTTGTTTTTTCTCTGTGAAGAAGAGCTTTTTGGAATGGGTGTGTTTGTGGTTCCTGGCGCTTGTGCTGCGACCCGCAAGTGGACTCTCAGGGCACTACAGTCTTTAACACTACCGCACTGGCTTCATTTCTCAAGACCAAGGCTTGCTGCTTGGTTTTCAACTGACAAGGGAATGTTCAAAATTGATTGACCATTTACAGAATTCAACATTTCAGCAACAAAACATAAAATTCAGTCCCCACCCAACATTATTTCTTGTGTCTTTCCATCTTTTGATATAATATACACCAAGCTAAGTGAGAAACACAAGTGTCTGATGAATGTAACACATTGTGATGCTTTTTGAATAACCCCCTCCCTCCCTCTCTCTCTGTTTTTCTTTCTCCTAGGTAAGCACTTTCTTTGCTCTCTGTTGGTTGTGGTGATGGAGGAGGGATTGGCCGAGCGTGCATCCTGTTGCTGTCAGCCCCGGTGAAGGCTTCATGCTGCTGAAATGTGAGGCAAGAGTGATTAAGGTGATGCATTGAGCCAGTGTTGCTCATAACAGAGATGCTTCAAGCTCTTGGGTTTGGCAAAGTCAGCAGAACGGACACAATGGAGTGAATTCCCCCCCTCCACCTCACACTCAGACACTGTACACAGGAAGCCATCAGCCAACAAAGAGGAGAGGCTAGATGAAAGGAAGGTCCAAATCTGAAGGTGTGCTCACACCGAGGGCCTTGTTTTGTGGATTCACTGATCCAAAGTGTACTCTGCCCTGCTGAGTGCGCAGGCTGGACTGACTGGGTTTGTGAGTGTCATTGTTAGCTGGTTTTAAAGGCAGATTAAGACCTTTCATTCTGCTCTGTGATCAGCTATTCAAACCCACAGGATTGGGAGTCTTCATGTTGTGCTTGAATTGAATGGAAACATTTCAGAATCAGGTCTTGATGACTGGCTGGGCTGGGAAACGTCTTGATCTTTGGCTGGAATGAATGCTTAGAGGAATGCGATCCACTGTTTGGGTTAAACTTGCTGAACAAACATTATTCTTGAAGATTTGAACTGTCAACTGTAGACCAACAGCACGTTGAATGATATAAATGACTCTAATCTGATGTTCTGAAATCACAACCAATCCAACAGCCGGTGTAGACCATGAAATGTGGTAGAAAGCTTCAGATAGAAGAGCTATGTGAGTTAAGATAGTGTCACATTGAAAAGCAAAGTATAAAATGCATGTCATCAATAACACAACATGAATTGGTGGGCACCCCTGTTTGGTGTAATGATCTCGACTGTTTTCATTTCCTTGAGACAGTCCTATCTCAACCTCTGTGTTTGCATTCATTGTTGTTTGAACCATAAAACGGGGATAGAGGTAGGATAAATTCAAGATTTAAAGATTCACAGCAATATGATTTACTTCATATTATATGCAACACATGAAGGTAAAATATGTTCATTTAAGTCTGTTTCATGATAAATATTTGACGGTTATTTAGTTCTAGTTATTTTTGATATGATGCTGATCAAAGTGATTCCAACAGTCCAAAGCTTATTGTCTTATGCTACGATATCTAAACGTTCAAGACAATGGCTGTTTTCGAAACGGCCTGCTACATACTGCCTACAAATGTAGTAGACAGAAGGTACTGCCTACTACATACTGCATTTGAATTTAGTCTGTAGTCTGACTGTTCTGTTGGATCTGGTCTGCAGGATGCTGAGTCAGAAGTCACTGGATTTCTGGTTTCAGAAAGTGGAAGTAAACAACGACCAAGCTGAAAGAAAAACTGCTTCTTTAGCATCACTTATGATTTGAAAAGTGAAGAAGTGGTTTATATGGAATTCAATCATTTTCACTAAATTAAAACAGTACGCAAGGCAGACTGGTTCAATGCATACTGAGAAATGTTCCCGAATCAGTAGACATCCGGTAGTTTTGGCATACTGCAGATTTTGCTCTTGTTCACACTCACATTTAGGCCAAAACAGTACGTACTGCTAGTATAGTTAGACAGGCATATTTAATGTGTGACTTCCATCATATGATGGAGGAGGAGAAGCTGGAGGTGGAGGAGCCTATCAGGAGGATTAGATTTCCATCACTTCTGTCCTAAGGTGGAGGGAAGCATCTGGTACTCATTGGAGTAGCTGTTATACATTAATTGAGAGTGGAGGTCTGCGACTGGATCCCTCTGAAAATTGTATGAAAACAATAGCTCTCCAAAGTAAATGTTGGCTCAATTTTCAAAAACTTACATGATTTAAATATTGCAAATAAACTTTTGTATTCTTCGTCTTTTGCTAAATAGTATTAGGTTGTAACTGTGAAGTCCAAGCAGATATTAATCCCAAATGATACAATGTAACACATCTTCTCTGTATCTTCAGTGGTGTCTCGTATTACCTAAGAGCAAACGAACATGCATGAGTGGGAATAGCATGATCCAAACTCAGGAATGAGGCCTGAGGACCATTAAAATGAGCATGAGACAGTCTTACTGCACAGTATGTGAAGAGACACCACATGACAGAGTTCTGTGGTTTATAGGTTAATGTTGAGTCAGTGTCCTTTGCTAAAAAAAGGCAATATATTTAAGTTAAAGTCCCTGCAACAAACTTTTGCACACTGGTAGCACCTTCAAATGCAGCAACGTCACACTGAGCAACTTAAATTGGACTTCGCTCCTATCTTCTTCCTATAACTGAATCTTCCTGTCCTCAATCCGGCACAGTCAAACTCCCAGCATGTCACCAAAATACCAAACAGGCGTGGGCGCGGCACATGTGCACAAAGCAACACCTCACCAACACAAAGCCTCTGCTTTTCACCATACACAGCGACAAAAATAGGACACCAGTCATGCTGGGAGCAGTGAATTCATATTTGTATTTCCCGACTGCCTTTGTTGTTCTGACAATGCACATGAACAGTCAACGGAACACCTCCAAAATGCAGGTCATAGTGGTCCTCCATGACACTGCAGAAGTGGCTCTGTAATGATAAAGCCAGCATTTACTTGTGTTCTGAAAGCGGAACATGACATCTGGACTGATGGTTCTTGTTATTATTTAAACTGGCATGAACACCAAAGGAAGCAAATTACAGCAAGCACTGACACATCCATTATACTTAACTCAAGTTACAGAGTCTACAGCTTGATATGTTTTGACATCCTGCACTGCCAAAATCTCTAATCTGCAGGGCTGACAGGTTACCAAAACTCAGATAAATGAGACACTCTGAGAAGTGGCTTTTGCACAAACCTCGACTTCACTGTAATTGGGCGCTGTGATCCTGTCAATATTTTACAGAATAAAATCCACGTTTTCAAGTTTAAGTGCAAGTGCAGTAATATTCGATATACACAGGTAATACCACAACCAACACTCAGTACATACCTGCTCCTTACAAACCCAATCACTGACACCAGTGATGAGGAAGTAACAAAGAACAACTCTGATCCTGTATTTCTTTCTAGAGCCGTGTATATCTGAGGTTTTTCCTCTTTGAGTTCTTACATGCTGACACGTCTGGCAATTTTACACATATATGTTATGCATTCTCAGAATCAATTTCAAAATCCTCCTTTACACATTCAAGGCCGTCCACAACCTCTCCCCCCCGTATCTCTCTGATCTCCTCCACATCGTCACCCCCTCTCGCTCCCTCAGGTCTTCCTCCTCCCTCGACCTCTCTGTGCCCCCCGCCCGTCTCAGCACCATGGGGAGCAGAGCTTTCAGTCGCTCTGCTCCCCAACTCTGGAACTCACTCCCACCGGACATCCGAAACTCTGACTCACTACCCCTCTTCAAATCAAAACTCAAAACCCATCTGTTTCAAACTGCATTCCCTGCTTCATTTCCACTGCTTCATTTTTAACTTGGTGTTACTTTGCTCGTTGTTTTTATTTATCTTATCGTGTTCTTTTATTTATTGTGTTTTTATCTGTCTGTAAAGCGACCTTGAGTGCTTTGAAAGGCGCTTCTAAATAAAATGTATTATTATTATTATTATTATTATTCTTTACAACATATAACAGGCTCATAACTTTGGTTCAGGCGCGTATGAGAGGTATTTTTTATATGCATTATTGTGCGAAATGACAGATTTCTCCTTGGGTATTCATGGAAAGAAGTATTTCTTTGCATATCACACACAAAGCTGTAGCAGGATGGAAATATGAAGAAGACATAGAGAAAGCATAATAGATGACAGATAAAGAAAAGTCTTCAAGTGATGAATGAGTAGGCTCTTTAGCATCATGTTTAACAATGAAAACTGTCCTTTTTGGCACACAGTAGTTTAAGTCAGGGGTTCCCAAACTTTTCAGCCCGCGAAATGTAGGTGCCAAAGACCTCTGACCCCCAGTGTCCCTCGAAGTGGTTAGATGTTGCTTCATACTACAAAATAAGTTTACTGCCACACAGTTGTGGCTGTGTTTCATGTGCTGCTGTTAATGAACCTGCTGCTACTGAGCCTTTTGTTAACCACTATAGGCTAACTGTAACTTTAGGAGTCATCTGGCAACAAAGAAAGGAAACTAATGAAATGTACTTATTTACAGGGTTTTATTTCAAATGTAACTTATATTTTTTTTGTCTATATTTTTTACAGTAATGGGTAAAATAGGCAAATTTAGATTACTTTAAAAAAAAATAATCTGGAAGACATCCCGTGACCCCCATTGGTGTCTCACGACCCCTGGGGTCCTGACCTACACTTTTGGAACCCCTGGTTTAAGTAACAGCGACTTCTTCCTGCTGCCACAGTAATGGGAAATGTGGACATTTGACAAGTCATGAGTGATATGCACTTTGTGTAAAGTCAGAATAATCCAATTTAAGGTAGACGTGCCAACCACGAGCCAAGCATACAGGTGCTGAAAATCAAACTTTTGTCAACCGGTCAACAATGTGGAAGATGTACTCATTTGATTTTATGATCAAGACTCTCTTAAGAACTGATTTACATTGTTAATTAAAGTAATAACTATTTTGAAATGCATAATAATGACATTTTAAACATGCTTTAAAAAATTCAATTCATTGTGATTCATTGTAGAAATTCAGGGATTATCTGGATTCAAAAAATTGTCATCAGTTGACAGCCCTGATTTGAAATACCTAATCTCAATTGCCGCCTTAATATGATACAGGACAAGTTAGCTTTGAACAATAACAGCCTGTGGAAATATCCATCACATGACTAGATATTAGATATTAGAAGATATTTATTCACTCTCTGTCCAGTTTAAGAAGTTCAATCAATCAATCATGAAGCTTTATTTATATAGCACCTTTCATACAAATCAAATGCAATTCAAAGTGCTTTACAGTGATTGAAAACAAGAAAGAAGCAGAAATAAAATAATGGCAAAACATATCAAAAACAAAAATGGATTTTAAAATAGAGACTAATGCACACCAACAACAATAAAATATGTGTCATTAAGATAAGTTAAAGCATCAAACTAATGTTAAGAATATAAATAGTTAAAATAAATACATTTTAAAAGGGTAAGGATAAGAGTTGAAAATAAATAAGGCAAAACATTTCAATACAACTGAGTATAGAAATATATAACATTTAAACCAATATAATAGTAAAAGTAAATAATACAATTGTTAAACCCTACATAAAAGCCAGACTGAATATATATATGTTTTTAGTTTACATTTAAAAGTTTCAATATCTCCTCAAGTTGAATCAGTCGTTTCTACTTTTTGACACAAGTATCTGTACTGTACTTTCATAAAGATTGTGTGTACCTCTGCTTCCTCTAATGAAGACAAACCTCAGATATCTGATGTCCTTCATGGTGCATGCATCTTCTAACAGATGTTACTCAGAAGAGTAGTGTTAAGCTCAGTGTTGCTAAGTTTAGACAAAACAACACAATTCAAATTCAGCTGGTTCTTCCTTCGTGCAGTCACAGGAAAGGGATCCAGTGCTGAGCTGCAAACACACTGGACTATCTGGTCTTAAACAAATGACAGTGGGCTGATATATGAAGTACAAGGCTGCCGGGGAAGCAGGAGCAGGTGCATGAGTAGGTGGAGGGGGTCAAGTGATCGGGAATGGAGGCACACAGGTGTTACTAAGGGGGCAGGACGAGGTGTCAGTGTCAGAATCTGAAACGACAGTGATGAGAGCCGGCTGAACGTGTGGAGCTTGAATCAGGTTGACGTTGTGACAAGGAATAAATTGGCAACTATTTTCAGATTCAAACATATTTTGAGCTCTTGTTAGTATTAACAGTGCTGGAATGTATGCGTGACGCATTGACTGGAAATAAACTGATGTGCCTGCATTCATTGTCACTATAGAACATGTTACCCAGTGTAACAGTGTGGATCTGTGTTTTTGGACAACAATCGTGCCCAATGGCAGTACAGTACAAACAGCACAAGGCTTCGGATGCATGGGCAATACTTGTTAGTAGAATCAGTTCAAAGCTGATGTCAGTCTATTCATGAGATTTGTTGACAAGTACAAAAATAAAGAACATCAAAATCTTCTCCTTTTAAACACAAAGACGTGGAATGACAGGGACAAGCTGCACATCTTATTGCAGGCTTGTTGCTTTAAGTAGCAGCTGCCTTGCGCGTGTTGACTTGCGTGTCATTTCAGTATAGAAATATGCACAGTCACATTTGATGATTCCATGGGGGAGACTGTCAATGGAACATAATTATCCTAAGTGCACTGCATCACTGTGCTGCGGAATAGGACACATTTCCATTTCAAGCCTTCCACTTCCACTGCAGCTGATAGAAAGCACAGCCCATCTTTTATAACAGCCTCCAGCGATTAGTCACATTTTGAAGTAGTATGGGAATGTAAAGAAAGAGGGTGGATGCGGCCGGCCACGCAATTGCTTGACAGATAAATTACCAGAGACTTAACCATTGATTACTGATATTTGAAACGTGTGGCAGACGTTCTTATTCAGAGCAGTCTGTGGAATATTCCAATAAAAGAACAAACTAAAGGATATGAGTAGTGAATTCATGAAGTAGAACATTAAAGGTAAAACAACTTAAAGTCTGTTCAGTATTTTAAAAGAGTTGTACACAAGCTCGCACTCAGTTCAGAAAACGCCAAGGGGGAAATGACAGTGACAGATCTGCCCCACTTTGCGTTAAACTCCCTCCAACCCGTTGTTTCATGACTCACCTTGTGTTAAAATGTCTCGTCTCCTCTTCCTCGACACTTTAACAACATAATGTGGCAGCTCCTCAGCTCAGAAACGCTCTCTTTGCTTGCTTTCATTTTGTTTGGTCAATGTTTGTTGGATGGAGAGCTCCACTTTCTGAAGCTCCGACAAACAGCTAGAGCTTTGGTGCCACACAACCAGCTAAGCCGGTGTCACCAGTGTGGTAGGACAAAATCACATCTTCAAACTCCTGGAGCAAACATGGAGTGGAAACACAACACAGGAGGTCTGGATGAAGTGGTTCTGTAAAGGTAGAGTGTGTAGAAATGGGACTATTTAGAGATATTTCATTGTCAGACTCCCGATTGAAACCACCAGATATTGAGATTATGAGTTTTCCATTATGAGAGGCACAGCTGATTTGATTGACAGGCGTGAACACTGTAGCTGTTGGCTAGGAGGCTCAAAGACCGCCTCTTTACGTCACACTCACGCGACATAAGTTATGCTGAGTTCAACATTTCCAATATGGCTGCCGCCGCCGATTGACCACAAAACAGCACTTCAGGAACAGATGGATGACGTCACGTATACTACGTCCATTATTTATACAGTCTATGTTTTTTACCATCAACATCAGCACAAATTATTTGGGGCATAGCTTCCCTTCTCTGTCTTCCAATCGTTGCATTTTGTGCAGCCACTCAATAATTATGAACATGCCTATGTTGTATGTAGATTCATGGTGGTGCAATATGGGGATCTGCTATTTGGGTGATTATACTCTAATTTAAACTTATGAATATAATGTTCCACTTCTGAGGTCTGTTCTGCTAAATGTGAATACACACTGCACCTTTTTCATTCAATAATGTTCCCCTCATGATTTAAATATGAGAACTGTGAAGTGGATTCTAGTCCACCATGCTAACTTTCTAGTAGATGCATCTCTTTTAGATGTTTTATTTCAGTGGAGGAGTATTATTCTGTGCACATCCGTTTACGTCTCCTGCATCTTGCGTTTCGTTAATCCCCCTCTCTTTAGTTAAAATAAACATCACTTGAGGAATTTCCCCTGAAAAGGAAACGTGAAAGCTTTTATGACCTTAACACACTTCAGGCACTTGATGTATAAATCTCCTCGTTTAAGTCTAAACAAAGCATGAAATTTCCAATGTCCTGCCGTCGCAGCAAAGGAGAAAAACTGTCGACTCTGCAAATTTCAAAAGCATGACGAAAATATAGTTAGAGGGCCAAGCTGCTTGTGCCAAGGAGCCATATGCCAGATAACCCCCATAAAATACAATTTGATTATCATTTTATTTAGCACTTAGCAGGGAGTGCAGTTAGTCTGGAAACCCTGAGGGGAACATCAATGTATAATTCAACATGACTTCTCTGCTCTATATCTTAATGGCAGTTGTAAATACTTTTAATGCAAGCAGTGAAAGTAGATGATCCATCTGTTTAACAGCCAGATAGTCAATTAGTTATTCAGACTGACTCATAATTGTAATGTAATGGTGATATTATTTTAAATAGTGCTACATAATTTAACAATCATGCAGTGTTATCATGTTACGATATAGTGTGGGGTGTTAAATTGTACAGACTGGTTGTGCTTTCTTGTCAATTCTAAACATTCAAAATGGGTTCAAGAATTTATCATAATTGTTCCATAATTGCAATATGTGACAGGAATTAAATACTCAACCTTAACAGTGCATACTGAGTCTATTGGCTAGAGTTAGAGAAGCCAGAGGGAGCTGGTGCAACCTGACCAGCTGATAAATCTGACAAAAGTTACACAACCCTAGCACTTGTTTAATCAGAATCAGAATCAGAATCAGAAATACTTTATTTCTCCCAGGGAGATAAATTCAGTCATTACAGTTGCTCTATACACAATAAGTTATACAAATACAATAATAAGCTCTGTAGAAAATAAATACATGGTTGAAGTCACCGGAGATCAGGAAGAGGGCACTCTGGTGGTCTGTCTGGAGTCGGGCTATGGCAGCGTTGAGAACGTTGGACACCGTAGTCGGGTTGGCAGAGGGGGGATGTAAACAGCTACCAGTATGACATGTGAGATCTCCCTGTGCAGATAAGATGGTCGGAGGTCCACAGCGCTGTGGTCAGGAATATCCTGATGCAGCCACGTTTCACTGAAGCACACCATGCTACATTCCTGAAACTCCATCTGACTCCTGGCTAGTCCTGTTAGCTCGTCCATCTTATTATCCAGAGATCTCACGTTGCCAATGATGAGAGAGGAGAGACACGGCTTCTATCTCCTCTCCATTAGGGATGTGTCGGTTGCGAACGATCCGGCTCTAAGAGCCGGCTCTTTGAAGTGAACGACCTTTTTTTTTTTTCCGTCTTTTTCTGTGAAAGCCTCATGTGATTGGTCAAGACATGGTGATGTCTTGACCAATCACGTGTCTACATTGAGCAGAACGGGGAGCCAAGCGGCAAACTCCGGTCTGAAACGATGAAGGCCAATTTAGAAGTGATATAAACTGCAATACATCGAAAATCCGCTTGAGGCTGGCTGCAGAAACACCGGAAACCACATAGATATGAATGGGAAAAAGACGATCTTTGCAGCATTAATAAACATGTTTACAGCCTGGTTCAAAAACTGGCTTGGCCCTACAAAGCTAATCTCTCTAATGGCACATACTGTACGGGGGGTGATTTTTTTTCTAACATGACGGTTAAGAAGATATTAAGATTATGAGTTTTGCCCAAATAATGACATGACTGACGTGACGCCCGGTCGGGAACACACAGCCATTGGCTAAGAGACTCACACTACGTCACACTCTGCCTAGGTGAGTTCCGCATTACCAATATGGCTGCTGCCGTCGATTTGCTTCATAACAGCTCTCAGGAACAGATGGGTGACGTCACGGATACTACGTCCATATTTTATACAGTCTATGGCAGCAACAGGAGGGAGACGAGAGGGAGAACATGGGCAACACAGAGAACGCACTGGAAAGGTGAGAAAACGAGTGACTGCAGAAAACACAGAAAACTTTAGACACATTTAAAAGGCATAGACTGTTTAAGTGTAGACTGTGTAAAGTGAAAATGTCATCAATCAGGGTCCACAAAAAACCTGCAAAGGCACATTAGAAGTGTCTGTGAAGGATCTCTGTCATCCAGGTCATGGACATTAGAACTGTTTATCCATCAGTGCAACAAGTGAAGAATAAAGACAGTGAAGGGAACCTGCTGTTAATGAAGGTGTTTAAAAGTTCATAAATAATATACTGACAATCAGAGATTGGACCTTTTTGTCTAATTGTGATGGGTCTTGCTTTTGTACTTTATAATTTAATTTCTGTAGAACTCTGCTCCATGTTGAGAATATAAATAAAGCCTTTTAAATGATGCACATTTCATATAATGTATGTTTTTTACATTAGTAATTCATTTGACATATAATTTAACATTATTTTAGGTAATACAGTCATTCAAACAAGAACAAATCTGAGGAGCCACTTGGGAGCCGAAAGAGCTGGCTCTTTGTAGTGAGCCGAGCCAAAAGAACCGGCTCTCTAAAAAGAGCCGGAATTCCCATCACTCCTCTCCATAAACCTCCGCCTTCTTATACCAGCTCTCCTCCTTGTAGCTCTATGCCTCCTCTGCCTCCATGCATCCTAAATCTCCAGAGTTCTGCAGGAACATCCAGCAGTTCAGCCGGCTTCAGCTCAACCAGCTGAGCATGAGTAAAAACAATATTGACAATTGACTCAGATTGTCTACGCCAAACTTTACTATACTTGTGGACCTGAAATCCTAACACAAGAAGCTGGACTCCCTGGTAGATATTGCAGGATGTAAATGGAGCCCAATCTATTCCAATCTTTGAAACAGATGGTCCTTGAGCTGTGGTTAAGAGTGGTAAATGACCTGCTCTACACTTGCCTCTATCACTGTCTGAATAAGAAACTGTCCACTGACAAATGGACAGATTCACAGCCCATGAATATAAATGACTGGCTCCCTGAAGTTTAACTCCACTGCGTGTTGTTTTATGGAAAGAAAAACAAAACTTGGTCTTTCCTTTTACACAATCTGTTAAAACTACAGCATATGGGAGAGGTGTCGGTGTTTGCAGTGCTTACATTCAAGGTGTATACAGCTGCTGTAAGAGCCCAGTAAAAATAACCAATGTGAGATACAGAGAAACCAGCCTGACAGCAGTGCAAACAACCAGCCAGTATCAGTAGCTGTTTCTGTGGGAATTCTCACCCTATGGTAAGCTGTTTTTAGATATTGAGGCGAGGGGGGGGGGGATACAGAAATGTCAAGGTATCCACTTATCTTCCACTTCACCAAATCTGAGAGTGGTTCAGAAGTTTAGTGCAACAGCCACTCTCTGACCTTTCTATACATTGCTACAGATGAACCAGCAGCAGAGAATTTCTCATAGATCACAAGATGTGGACGGAAATGTTTAGAATATATACCTGCACTATACAGGGGTTATTGTACTGTAGAGAGAATGTGACACTCCGCTGAAGCTTTCAGTGGATTACAGGCTTCACATAGTAGTATGTTGAAGGTTGCGTCATACTCACATTTTAAAGCAACAATGCCGTCGTTGAATTTGGTCTATTTGTAGAAGACAATGTAAGTGACCGCAGGAGGGGAATGACATTATGTAGCATTGGTTTTTATTTCCCATTATAGATAAATTGTACTGAAGAAAAAAATAACAAAGGTTATGAAATGAAACAGCTTTATTTAAATGAGTTTTACACCTTTAAGACAAAAACTGTGTGTATTAAAGGCACTGTTGTGCTTCTTTTTTTTTTTTTGAACAAATTTTATTTTAAGTTGTACACATAGTATGTTACAGAGTCTGTTTAGAAGAAATTAAATGAGAAAACATTAGAACTCGGCAGGCATTTCCAGGCAGGCAGTCATAGATAGGTTCCTAGTTTTGGTCTCATCCACACAAAGAAACAAGGAGGGAAAGACCCCCCCCCTCAAGTTACTCTATCATAATTGTTTGGCAGTTGAAGGTGCTTAATTACAGGAGCCCACAAAGATAAGAACAAATCCAATCTACAGTGAAGTTTTGCAGTTATCTTTTCCATCAGATAAACTGTCTTTAATCTCTCTTTCCATTGGTGAAGGGTGGGAGGTAGTGGTTTCAGCCAGGTCAATGTTATCATTTTCCTGGCTACTAATAAAAGGACATGCAACAATTTGACTTTCTTTTTGTCCATAGCTCCCTCTGGGACTAAACCTAATATATAATATCGTGGATCCAATGGCAAATCAACCTTCAAAATAGATCGAACTTCTATTTGGATCCCTAACCAAAAGTTTTTTAATATCGGGCAATCCCAGAAAATGTGGGTATGGTCTCCCACTTGCTTACAGTTTCTCCAACACAGGTTTGACCTATTTCTATCATATTTTGATGTACTGTTGTGCTTCTTTAAGGAAAAGATGAATGCTTATACAACTCATACAGTGTAACTTGCACTGTAAACCCAAACAGTCCTTCTAACTCATAGCCATTAAGGGAACACTATAAACCAGCTATTTAGTTGAACCAACAATCCGAATGATTAATGTTGTTTTAATTATATGTGGATCTATTTGATTAAGTTAATATCCAAATGTCCAAATAACAACTTTTGAGTGTACAGAGGGACGCTGTGTATGACGTCATCAATGTCACCATGTAAGTCTTCACACACTTGAAAAACCACAATGGCTGTGCTTCACGAAGCGGCAAGTAAGGAGGAAAGACAACGCCAAACTACTGTACCGGTACAGGGAAGACCAACAATGATCCAACAAGGGACAGGCAGAGGAACTAAATACACAGTCATCAACATAGGTGTGAACACAGGACACAGGTGAGACTAATGAGGAGAATCACAAGAGGAGGGAAACACACAAGGACATGACGTAAAACTAAACTGGAGACGCAAGACTAGACTCAGAAAACACAACAAGAGACATGGATCACTAAACACTCAAGGGAGACAAAGGATAACTGATACAGAATAAACCTGGGGAGGAACCAAGACGGTGGGTAGCATAGGTGCCTCACAGTGAGAGGATTCCTGGTTTGAGTCCCTGGTTGGGCGGGTGCCTTTCTGTGTGGAGTTTGCATGTTCTCTCATGCATGGGTTCTCTCCTGATACTCCTGCTTCCTCCCACTGTCCAAAAACATCACTCTAAATTGCCCGTAGGTGTGAGTGTGTGCGTAAATGGTTGTCTATCTTCCATGTTTGGCCTGTGATAGGTTGGCTTCTGCCTGAAGTCAGCTGGGATTGGTTCCAGCCCCCTGTGACCACGAAACAGGATAAGCGGTCAAGATAATTGATCAATCAATCAATAAATCAATCTTTATTTGTATAGCACCAAATCATAACAAACGTTATCTCAAGACGCTTTTCAGTCCCTCCAGGATTTCGCCGGATTTTTTTGTGATTGTTGCGTCCCAAAAAGCCTGAATTTGCGACAGCTTTTTAAAAAAAATTGCGGTGAAAGTTGCGATTATTTTTTTTTGCTTTTGTCCCCCAATAACATCTCAGGGGCAAGTAAATATACTAAATTACAGTTGTTTTTAGAAAACATTCTTGATGTGGCCACTGACTGTATTTTGATTCTCTTGATTCACAGAAAAATGCCATGAAAGGTCTGTATTGCACATTTACGACGGTCCCTGAATGCACTTCGCAGCGACTGATGCAGTTCACGGCACTCTGAAATTAATCTGCATCTTTGATGACAAGGAGTTGATCAAAACTTACCGAATGTGTCTGATGTTTCACCAAACTGGATTAAATCAAGCTGTAGATGAAGAGCTTTTTACGGTAACCACGGCAACAACGTCAAACATCTAGTAGTAAACAGACGTCCCCCGGTTGTGTCTTTGTCACTAACGCACACCGGGGGTTAAAATCATCAATGAAGATGAGACAGATGCATGGGGGTGAGGAGAGCTGGTTCATAAAGCACACCTGCTGCAGGTAGAGACCAAGCTAACACTGAGCCCCTCAATCTATAAATAATAACGTTGTCAACGTCACTTGTCCTGCCCGCTGTCGTCTCTTTTCACCCGTTCTCTGTGCGTGTTTTGTTGTTGAAAAGTGCCGATCAAGTGAGGACTTACGTTTATGTTCCAAGGAAGTCAAATTGATGACGAAACCGATGACATACAGGGGCTGAGATTGATGTAATTGGTCAAATTTGCGGGAAAGTTGCGGTGATTGTATAAAATTGCAGGGCCGCGAAAAAATCACGCTGATTGGTCAAATTTGCGTTGATAGTTGCGATCGCGAAATCGCAACTTCCTGGAGGGACTGGCTTTTACAAACATAGGAGGTCTAGACCACTCTATGTCAAATTATGAACAGAGACCCAACTTCAAGACAGGGTAAGACTCAGTCTGACCCCACCTTAATCCATCATGAGCATTGCACATCACAGTATTTAGCTAGTTACAGGGGCGAGGAAGAACTTCCTTTTAACAGGCAGAAACCTCGAGCGGAACCTGTTAGACAGATGGATGGATGGATGAAACCAAGGCATGAAACACAAGGAACAAACTAAACTAACCAAACCATGACATGGACTCAGTTTCATCTAGTATGTATGAATTTAAAATATAAAAAATGTAACTGATAAATTTAAGTTGGGGAAACTTGACAAAAAAAAAAAAGAAAGTAAACAATTCAGTAAACTGAAGTCATATTTTTAATTTCAGTGATACTCAATAATTGTATTTCCGCTACTTAAAAACTCTTATGTAATCAGTTACCACAAACATTTAGAGTCATTTCAACTCTTTTGGTTAGCTGTGCCTAACTGTATGCTAATGTGTACACAAATGGTATACCTACCACTGAAATGGTGGGTAAACCAACTGGCAGACCTGCAACCACTCAAGGACGCACACGGCTACAAATGTGATCTACAAATAATGATAAATATGTACCTATTCCTAAAGACATATGTACTTTTTAACCAGAGTATTCACCTAATCTTTTGACGTCTTCCTCTTCTTTTGTTGCACTGATAGGTTTCTTTCTCTTATTACACACCCAGGACACATTTTCTGTTATATCACCCTTTTTGCTCTTCAGTCAGGGCCACCGAGGTTGATCAGAAGAACTAACACTTGAACCTTCATCTGCAGGTTCTGTGTAATCAGTGCCCAGGGCTGCATGAGATCCAGGTGCAAACACAAGATAATGTGATCACATTATAATCACATGCCCTCTGAATGTCAGATTTTTTTGTCAGTGATATATTCCAAAGAAAGGATTAGAATCAGACACTTTCATATGTTTATGTCAGCACATAAGCTTGGTCATCCAGGCCCCCCCCTGCAGTGGCTCTTCGCCTGCCTCAGGGCTCCATGCTCTGAAGATTGACAACCGCTGTTTAATGGGGAACCAATATTGTTTTAATATTATTTAACATGATTGTCATTGTTAAAACAGGACAATTTAGCTGCTTTCAAGAAGGTCAAATATCTTAATAGACTATTATGTGCACTGTTTTCAGGCTGGGTTTTTTCAATTATCAGAAAGATGGATGTTTAAATGCTCTAAAAAAAACCTTTCAACAAATTTTTGTCCCTTTTTTCTATTGATGCAGTATCCAGGGAAAACAAGCTGTATCTCCATTTTCACTTCATTTTCTCCCTACAAACAGTAATTTATAAAGGCACTGGCCTATTGTAGCTCTACTGTAAATATATATATAAAACACAATGTACTTTTGAGCTGCACAAGAAATCTCAACATTGCTCAGCAGAGACAAGTGATGCAACACTGACTAGTTTTATAATATCAAATAAAGAGACAGATCTCCCTGCTGGAGTTCCTGCTGGAGTCTCTCTTTGCCCAGTAGTCTGGATACTGTCTCACAGTAAGTCTGGCGCTCCCGGTGCAGCAAAATGTTAAGGGTCTAATTCTAACATATCCAATAATTGGGGATCAAATCCAGGGCCCTCTGGTCACTGCCAACTCTGGTTCCTTTTCTGACCCTGTTCATTAATGGGAGCTGTGGTGTGCTTCTTCTAATTTGTTATAGCTGACACCTAAAGAGCTAAGTGAAGTGCCTGGCGACAGACATAACCTTAACTCTTTGCACTCGATTTCCATGATAGCCCAGAGAAGGGGACCCAATTTAACCAATGATGGTTTTGCCAGGGTTGAATAATTGAGCCAAGCGAGGCAAAGACACAGTTAAAGCTATGAGATCACGGGAATGCTTTAAACTCTTTGTAGATTATTTTTAACATTGGATAAGAATTACTGTATTAAGCCAAATACACATTTTTTACTTGTTTTTATTTCATCTGAGAAGGTGGGATCATCTCATATTTGGGTTTAAGTAATTATATGTCAATATTCATTACAACAGACGGTGCCACTTTTCTGTAAAGCGAGTTTACCCTTCATGACTGAGGCCAGCTGTCACTCACCACTACGGTGCCAGGGGGGATGAAAGATGGAGAGACACGACGGGCAAAGTAGCTGAAAAGTAGGGCAAATTAACCAACAACGGAGGCACATTACGATGCTTTAAAGAAAACAAACAGAACACAGTAATCAGTGCAACAAAGACACAGAACAACTATCAAGCCACTAAGAAATATAAGGTTACAGAGTGTAACGTCCAAAGATGACGAGTCTAAAGGGATGGTCTTAAAATGATCAAAGGTGTACCCCGTCATCTGTCCTGTAGACTTTTTTAAAAGGCCTTCATAACTATGTAAACATGTTGTTATGCTCTTGATGTCTTGTCATGTGTTCTAGTACTTTGGAGTTCCATTATTAGTATTAATATTATCATCATCATCATCATTATTATTATTGTTATTATTATTATTATTATTATTATTATTGTTATTATTATTATTATTATTATTATTATTATTATTATTATTATTATTATTATTTTATTATTATTATTATTATTATTATTGTTATTATTATTATTTATTTATTTTATTATTATTATTATTATTATTATTATTATTTATTATTATTATTATTATTATTTATTTTATTATTATTAATATTATTTTATTATTATTATTATTATTATTATTATTATTGTTATTGTTATCATTATTATTATTATTATTATTATTATTATTATCATTATTATTATTATTATTGTTTGCTGTGAAGCACTACGTAACTTTGTTGGTACTTAAATACATTCACCATAAGTATTTTACTCACACCTGATCTGACTCTGTACCTTTTAAATGTGAAGGTTACATTTTAAAATAAATTGAAAGAGTTTGTTTCATTATTAAGGTACATTTTTTTGCTTCAAAGACAGAAAATGTTTCCTCTTCAATAAGTCTTCTAATAAAAGTTAGTCTCAGGGTCGTGTTCAATCAGGGTCATCCATCATTTGGGTCAATGCGGTGACTCATTTAAAGAGGTGATTTCAGTGAGTGGGTTTGACGTCTTTTGGTTCTTTCTTTACACCACAGACTGTATAAATAATAGACGCAGTGTCCGTGACGTCACCCATCTGTTCCTGAAGCGCTGTTTTGAGGCCAATCGTCGGCGGGAGCCATATTGAAGAAAAAATAAAATAAAAATAAAGGAGTATCTTATCTTATCTTATCTTGTTGCTGCTGTCATGTGAGTGTGACGCAAAGAGGCTTTTAGCCTCCTAGCCAACAGCTACAGTGTTCCCACCTGTCAATCAGGTCAGCTGTGCCTCTCATGATGGAAAACTCTTAATCTACATATCTTTGAAATTACCACGTTACGAAACAATCCCCCCCCCCCCCCCCCCCCCCCCCATACAGTGTGTGCCGATAGAGAAATGAGCTATCCAGACTACACTTGTCTTTTTGTACCAGGCTGTAAACATGTTTATTTCTGCTGTAAAGATCATCTTTTTTCAATTGGTGTGTATGTGGTTTCCTGTACTTCCGGTGCCAGCCTCAAGCGGACACTCGAGGAACTGCAGTTTTATATTGGACTCATGCTTTTAGACTGGAGGTTGCCGCTTGGTTTACACACAGCCTTTATTTATTTATTTATTTTTCACAGTTTGACACACAGTTTCTACATTACTTACCATCTACATAGTGAAAAAAATGAAATAAAATAACATTTATTCATAAATTAAATGTATATATAAGAAATACACAACCTTTTTAACTGTAGACATGGCTTTACTTCCTGAGAGGTTCTACGGTTACAGAGCCAGTGGACAGCCAACATGGATGGACGGATTGTTCTTGAACTCAACACGAGGGCCCAGTTCACTCCCACTTGAGCAGATGGTCTTGTACTGTACTTTGACTAATTTGCTTTTTATTCCAAGAAAATGAATAGTGTAGCCTCTTCTGAAAACATTTACAACAAAGTGAAAACTATCCCTCAATCGATGCTGCATTCACGAGTTTATTGCTCTGAGAAGTACTAGAGTGCTTGCATTTCCCCTGCTCTCATTGTGTGAAGTGCATGTGAACAGAGTCAGTTTTTCGTCCCCACTGGCTTCCTGTGTGCTCTCAGGAATCTACATTTCCTCACTTTATTTTACAAAAAGATAGTTGTAAATGTCATATAAAGCTATGTCATCCTTGAGGGTTGTTGTTTGCTCTTCCCTCCATGACTTTGATGCATTTTCTGGAAGTTTTACTGCGAGATCATATTTCATTCACAGCGCACCATAGTTCCAGGGCTTTCTTCTTGATTTTAAGGTCTCATTTTAATATTTCAGTAAAGACCTTGCCTCTTTTTTTTACATTTCATTGTGGTTTATCTGAGCGTATTAAAGCTCTCAGAAGCTGTGTGAAGATTTTACTGTGGTTGTTTTTAAGCCCACACCCTTGAGACAACATTGCAGCAGACAAGAGACAATAAGTATGTTCAGAGCTCCTCTCGTGCTGTTGCTATTCTTGCACAACAGCAGGTCTTCATGTTGCACACGGAACAGAACAGAATTAATGGGGGTGTTGCTTTGGCTTTTACATGTAACCCATCAAAAGTTTGCTTGCATGTTTGTGCAATTCCAGTTGGATGCATGTTTTGCTGTTCTTTGCGGCTCTTATTGTGCTCTGTTCTTCTCCATCTGTGCTAAGATGCATTTCTGCCGGGTTTAATATCAGCCGGTTTGGTCCTGTCGTGTATGTCAGAGACCCGGGTTACATTTTCATTGAGCACCGTGAGCAAATTATGGAGTCAAAACCAAGTTGCCTTTATTGCCATCTCTGGAGATACGTGCACGTGTGTGTCAAGAAATCCATGAAAATGAGAAAGCGATGCAACACAAGCCGAAGACTGAGAGATCCTTTATCTCCTAATCAGATCCCAAGCAGAGGAATCAGTTTGGGGATTCCAATTAGCATGTGGGCTCAGGCACATCGCGTACCTCTGGGTCTCTCTGAGCTCTCAGGTTTCCCCTTTTTTTTGTGGCAGTGTAGCCCGCGGTGCTGTATTCATTTGAAAGTCTAAACAGGCAATTATGAATTTCTCACATGGGGCATTATGATTTTTTAAAAATATTTTGTTCTTTTTTTAAAACAATGTCGGGAAAACATTCCTCAAAACTATTCAGCATTTTTGTGGAAGGAAAATGGAGCTTAGCAGCTGCGGCTCATCACTCAACTCCATCCAGGAATCTGGAGTTGATTCGTCGGCGTTGCGAGTTGTTGCAGAGTCCCCGATGAGCTCCGACGCTCGGTGTAGCCGGCGGGAGCTCAGAGGAGATGAAATGCCATCAGAGATACAGTATGTAGGAGTCTTAATTAAGTCAGTCTTCTCTGATTGTGAGCTTTTAAAGCATGTCTATCTCAAGCTTGCCTGCTTAATTGGAAGTGTGTGTGCCTTCCCTGCGCGTGGGTGAGCCTCTTTGGAAATGTGCATGTCCGTATCGCAGTCATTATGTGTGTAAACAGGAGCTCTGCGGGGTACATGTTGCATCTCTCAAACCACCGCCATGTTCACTCAGTCTCTTTTTTTTTCTTGGGTTCCTTTGGCGATCCGATTTACAACTTCAATGAACTCAGCGACTCAGATGACTTGGGTGTGTAGGTGGCGGCGTGCTTCTCAGGCTTCACACACAAACACACGCTCTTTAATCTCCCCCCTTTACCCGTCCCTTGTTAGGCAGATCAGCCACGATGTGCTGCTCTTTTCAATCAATGGGTGCCACAGGCAGTAAATCAGGGATTAAGGTGCGGCGTGGCACTCCATTCTGCATGCTCCTGGCCCTTCATCTCATCAAGGTGCAAACAGAAAAAAAAGCGAAGCAGCTGCACGGCTATGATGGGCCCCCTACACTTTAATCATCGCCGCTGACCTCGCTCATCACCGCCAGATTAAAAAACAATTGTGCCGTTGCCTCGCTCGCTTGCCACAGGTCCCTGCTAGTTTTATTTATTGGCTCTCGTCTCCCTGCTGAAATTATTTTTATCAATCAAACAAGCCCATCAAGAGAAATGGCTGTCATTTAGATAAAGCCCCCGCCCCAACCCTGAACACTGATAGTGGATACTTTACCAAAGAAGGGGCTTTACAAAGGCAGATGAAGTAGTACAGTGTAATTCTCCAGGGAGCTTGTATACATCTGATTTGGTATTAAGCTATCACAGAGTCAAACAGGATTTTAGATTCAGCTCTGCCCCCCAAGGGAAATGCAATAGATTGCTGATGGATTAAGTCTGTTTAAAAGGAGTGACTTAAAGAGACAGTTGCATCACACTGTCCTCCTGTAAGCCTGCACAAACATGCTGAAACACAATACCGCTCTTTTAAGAAACTGCCTTGTATTTCTAGGCCAAGTCAGACTTTGATGCTGTGCTGTGTTTTCTCTCATTCAGCTGATATCAAACTAAGAATAGATGACAGAAAAAAAACATTTGGATTGCAGCGGGAAACATTTGGAAGCAGAAACACTGCAGATTTCACAGACCGCAGTTGGAGGAAATGAATAATAAATTTCAGGTTTTGCTTGCGAAGCAAAAATTTGATGACGTCTTTCTCGACAAGTTCCTGCAAATGTTACAAAGACAGATTCCATTTCAGGCGCTCATTCTTCAACAGAAGGTAGCGGAATAAAAAAAAAGCCTCATTAGGCCGCTGTGCGAGCCCACAAATGACATGCTTCACTTATCAGCCTCGCAGTAATGTAGTTGGCAGCATCAGATATCAGAAGCAAGTCACTACTGGTGTGTATTTATCCTGTTGGAACAGAAAGTCCTGTGCTGCATTAGTTCACCCTCCTGATTTAGATTTGATCTGATCACGTTATTTGAGGAGTCACCAATGTCTTCAATCTTACTTGAAGTTCAGTTTACAGACTTGGTTTTTGGAGAGTACTGAGCCCATAGGACAGGGGTTCCCACACTTTTCAGCCTGCAACCCCCAAAATATAGGTGTCAACAACTTGCGACCCCCACTGTCCCTTAAAGTGATTTAATGTGTCTTCATTTAGCTGGTCTGCAGAAAATGATCCTACCTATATGAGCATGTGTCTGTGTTTCCTGTGCCATTA